>NW_021319854.1:652636-683396 GCF_001605985.2 Dendrobium catenatum | reverse complement strand
CGGACACTGCATGCCGTCAAAAGTCTTCTTTAACCTTCTCAACCATTCTTTAGCTGCTCTGGGCTCAATAGTGCCCTCAAACCTTGAAGGTTTCAATCTAAAAAATAACTGCAGATGTTTATTTATATCCTCAGATCGAACAGTAGAGGCTCTACTCTGAATCTCGCTCATCATCTGAGCAACCAATGTAGCAAACTGAGAAAGTGTATCAGAACCAACCACTGGGATAGTACTGCCCACTGGAGCTGCCTGACTAGCACTCTGCCCATCTGTCATATCAGGGTCTGGCAGATCCATGATCACACAGAAAATTAAGCACAAAACAACAGAATAAAAATCCAGACAAACCAAAACTACGCCAGACAGACTCACAGATCACTTCCTATAGCTCTGTCTTACAATCCAAATTCCAAAACCATTACTCTGATACCACTAAAGCTTGTCACGACCCAACCCGATCGGAACGGATCCCGCTCGCATCGGGCCGTGACACAGCCAACAAATCCAGGATCTGGCTTTGAAATTTGCTTCAGAATTTTCTTCCAAATATAACACAGATAGAAAAACACAGAGCTACTATAAACATCCAAACACAGCGCAGTTCATCTATCTTTTCTTTCCTCAAAATAAACATATACAGATACAGTGTATGGCTTCAAACAGAAAGAACAGAACATAACAGAAAAGTCATGACTGTACAAAAATTAAAAGTATCAAGTACCTAATCACAGATTAGACTCAAAACGTCTAGTCCAAAACCTCCTTCCCTTTCCCAGAACCTGAAAACCACGCAGAAAATAAGGATGATCTAACAGCTCAGGAAGACATCAATCACCAATCAAAATCATCATAAACTCACATCAGAAATCACATCAGAAATCGAACAATCGTACATAAATCGTATAACAGTCAGAACAGATAATAGCTCAATCAGAAATCAAACATAAGATACGAAAGACTGAAGTCATATCAAATCGGATATCATAAAGCTTTCATGTCACAGAGTAGACAGAATCATACGGAATAATCAGAGTCAAACAGAAATCAGAAATCAGATAAAATCACATTACAGCTTTACATAACAGATAATTTCAGAACAGAACTTCCTTTCAGATGTCAGAACTTCCCCTCTTCCCCTTATGGCTCACTTCTGTGCTTATAGCACCATAACTTTCCCTTATAGCTCCCTTTTGTGCTTATATCACCAGAACAGAACATATATACAGAATTTCAGATTTCAGAACTTCCCCTTATGTCTCCCTTCCTGGACCCAGACAACGGAATCACAAAGGATTTCAGCCCCTTATAACTCCCTTCCCAGACCCAGACAACGGAATCACAAAGGATTCCGGCCGTAATATATGTAACAATTTGTATTTTTGGATGGGGAATAGACAATCATTTTTATAGTCATTAGTATTCCACTTTATTTGTATTGAGTAATGACTCTATGGTGTATTAAATTGAAAGTTTTATTTTAGTATATTTTCAACAAGATCTTGGGGTTAGTCTTGATACAAATCAGTCACGATATGACCTATGTGATATCGAGTCATATCGAGTCTGGTTATGACATTTTCTTACATGCAAATACCACATTTATCTCATATTAGTCATGCTATTTTTCTATACAATATAGTTTATATCATGTATAAAATACAATAATGCATGAAAATCTATTAAATCAAAATACTTTGCATTTACTTCAGAAAATCATATATTCCAATTTACCAAATGAAACCCAATGATATTACAATCAAAATCTTGTGAAGATCATATTTATAATATTTAAAAATGTTACACGGTGAAAGCTTGATAAATTAGAAAAAAATATATTTTTATCGATTTGGGAGAGATAAAACTTGTAAAAATCAAAATCATTGAAAATAGAAGAAAGAATATAATCACTTACTTCAAATAGAATAAAATTTGTAACATGCATAGGAAAAAAGCCCCATAAAGCTTTCTCTCTCTTCTCTCTCTCCTCTCCTCTCTCCTTCTCTTCCCCTCCTCTTTCCTTTCCTTTTCGGCCAATTAAGCAAAAGGGAGTGAGAGTGAGGGAGAGAGGTGATGGCTATATATATAGTGTATGACACGATGATGCTCAAGTGACCCAACATGGCTGCGATCCATGTTGCCTACAGAGTTACTGTAAAATAGAGAGTATTCACGTCGCATCAATATTTTTTGGCATGTTGCACTTTCCAAATTGATGCCACACTACTCCATACAATTTTTTTTCTTCATATTTTTAAAATAAATTTATTTTTAAACTTTTGGGTTATTACAACCAAGATCAAATAAGGTTGTCATTACTAATATCGACAAAATAAGATCATTGCCAATCATGACCACCTTAGCCACTAACATCAAAGATCATTGTTACCAACAAGCTAATGCCACCTATGATGTAAATCTTGACACTTTCCATCACCAATAATATTGCTACCTACTAGTTGACACCAACATCTAACAACATACACTAACACCGGCATCTGCTGAAGCTTGTTTATGTCAAGTAAGTCTTTGCTCATTGTCGCCACCAACAATGGTGCTTGTCGATGCCAATATGATTATCATTCATTGTCGACACCAACTTTGACATTTGTTGATGCGAATAATATTGATGTCAACCATCAACACCAATAAGGTCATCACCCATAGTTGACCCGATTGCCAATGCTCTTTCTCGACTCTAATACCAATACTTGTTATTGATAATTTGCTAGATTCTCATAGTTGACACCAATATTGATACATGCCATATGTTCAAAGGACAACGCACATTGTCTTAATCACTAGTATCCCTTACTATAAGAAGAAAGACCAAACATATCACAAATATTCGCTTAACAACAACTCAAATGCCTCAATGTTCCAATTTCCATATTAGAAGTCATCTTCCATAATATATGTCAATTATATTTAATTAGAGCTTTTTAAACTACAGAGAATGATATCATCTGTAATATCATTATATTGTAATCATTTCAACTAAAATGATGTGAATTTTCTTTTTTAGAAATTTTCACATAAAAAAATATCATCTTATGAACTACTCTCATTTTTTTTAATTATAAATGTGCAATTTTTTGTATGATGCTAAGATAAAAAAATTATCTCTATTATCATAAAAGCTTGAACATGCACCATACACCTTAGAGCTTCTAATTCAAAATTACTAAATTATACACGCATAACTATTATTAAAATATATGCTCCATATACAGTGTAAATAAAGTGCTGAAGAAGACTTCACAAATTTTAAATTATAAAAAGAATAAAAAAATAAAACATAAAATAAAAAAATTCAACGCACTCCATACTGCGATGTGATCGAAGAGAACCCAAAGTCATAGCTCCACGTCTTCACCGTTGCTGCCTTCGCCGCCGGCGACAGCTTTAACGGTCTACAAGCGTCACTTATCCGCAGTCTACGTCGGCTTCCTCGCCGCCGACAACACGTGTCGCAACCATACTCATAAGACATTAGCCACGCTGTCCTATCCCCTCAGCTGCTCCCTTACAGCCGTTCGTTTAAAACGTGAGTGTTATCCCTCGCGGCCGTAACTCCGTAACGCCTACCGGCTGTCATCCGTCACCCTATGTACGGACGATAAACAGAGGCCTCCGCTGCCGTCTGCGTTGCCCGATCTTCGCCGTCTGATCGATCACGGAGCCCAAGGCGTTCCAGAGAACCAAAATAATTATATAATATCATTGAAAATTATCTCTTTGATTAAATTATCATTAAATTTTCCTGTTTGCTTACAAAGATACTATCTCTTTTCCCGATACGAGCTGAGGAACCCGAAGCCATCCCTCTCAGATAGAGACAAACCACAGAGAGCGACAGCCCTTTTCTTTTTTATTTTTTTCCTTCTTTTTCTTCGGTGTAACAGCTCTTCGCTTTTTTATTTTTTTCATATTTACTCCAATTCGAATCACGATGGGAAGCCAAAGCTCCCCAGCCACACGCGGTGGACCGCCTTCTTCCTTTCTTTCTCTATCTAAATTTTGTTTAAAACTAAATGCATGTCTCTAATCTTCATAATCCGAGTTTAATCAAAGTATTTGTTGACTGAAAGTACAGAAAAATGGCGGATCGATCATTTTAATGGATTGAAACTATGTAAAAGTTGATAAAAAACTTTGCTTTTTAAATTTTGATGATCAAGTTTTAAAGGGATAAGTTTTAATCAGTTAATAAATTTGTTTGGTTATAATTAAGACAGATTTTGCCTCCGTTCATGAAGCAGGGCTTTTTAAAATCTCTTGCGGTCTCACTATGACAGTGGGACATTTATCCTCTCAAGTCGCACTCAACCCTAACCCATGCCAGCGAGTTATCAGAAGAAGAAATTTTTGCCAAAATAATCTTGATCCCATCTTCTTCTGTCTCTACTCTCTCTTTCTCTCTCTATCTCTCTCTTCCATTTTAGCTATAAATGCTAGCAAGAGCAACACTCAAACTCATCGCTCTCTTATTTGGTTTCTGCTCTCTTTCTTTCTCTTTCTGTTTTTCTCTCTCTACTGTGTTGCATTTGCTGCAAGCTTAGACCTTTTTGCTATCCTAAAATGGCGAAGCCTTGCTGCTATCTCTTACCTGCAGGTAGGCGGACCGCCATTCCGGGTTTTATTTGCCGCGGAGTAGGCTTTATCTGAGCTCGGAGAGAGCAGGGAGCTTTCCTTCTGCAGCTTTTCCTCTTCCTCCCTCTTTCTCTGTATTTCTCTGAAACCTACTCTTTTTTCGGCCCTTTTGTTGGTAGACTTGTTAGGGTAAGTAGGACTGTAGGAGAAGGGTGGGGAAGGGGACAAATGAACAGTACGGCGGCAGCGGTGGGGGTAGGATGCAGACCACCGTTCACGGCGTCGCAGTGGGAGGAGCTGGAGCACCAAGCCCTCATTTTTAAGTACCTGATAGCTGGGATTCCCGTTCCGCCCGAGTTGCTTCTCCCGATTCGAAGGGGCTATGAGACCATGGCCGCCCGCTTCTACCATCATCCAGCCCGTAAGCCTGTTTCGCTCATATTTTGCCTTCCTCTTCTTTGCCCCCTATCAGTTTTTCGTTGTATTTCTCAAGTCTCGATCTTATCTTGACATTTTCTAATGGCTTGTGTTTCTTATTTCTCATATGAATGCTTTTAAAATTGCTCTTTTTTTTTTCTTTTCTTGGGAAAGATTGATTTTCTTAGTTTATTTTAATGGATCTCTCTACTTGCTTTGCTGAAAAATTTTCCCCCATTTTTTTAATCTTTCCTGCTAGTTTTCTTAATGCCTATGTTTCAATATCATCAATACCGTTATGTTACTCTGCCTCATTTTCATAAATTTTAGAATTTGTTGCCTGTGATGATAGTAGTTTTCTTTTCTTTGTTATTGATTTTTTTTTTAAATAATAAATCTCTTTCTCATTCTTAATGGCTAGCATTGACAGATCTGAAACTTGTACGAAATTTCTTAGCGGTTTCTCCTTTTCATTGATATTATCCGATATTTTATCAGTGGGTTACTGCTCCTACTACGGGAAGAAACTTGACCCAGAACCTGGCCGTTGCCGGAGGACCGATGGCAAGAAATGGCGGTGCTCAAAAGACGCGTACCCTGACTCCAAGTACTGTGAGCGGCACATGCACCGCGGCCGCAATCGTTCAAGAAAGCATGTGGAAACGCCGCAAGCCCTCTCCCAGTCGCAGTCGTCTTGCTCGACGGTGACTTCCCTAGCTCCCACCTCTCTGGGGAGTTCCGGGAGCGGCAGTGGAAGCGGCGCTACCGCCTCCATTGGCGGAGGTAGTTGCAGCGGCGGGAGCTTCCACTCCCTTCCTCTTCACTCGATCCCTTCAATGCATCATCAAGTCTCTGGCATTGGCGCTGCAACTTCCTCTCATCTCAGCATTGACCCATCTTCATACGGAAACGTCATCTCCAAAGATTTCAGGTAAAGATTTATATGCTTATTTTGATAAAAGAACTGCTTGCACTGTAGTACTGCTGATCCAGAAACTTCGGGCCTTAAGTAACCTTTTTTTATAGCCTGAGTTATAGAGTTGTCAGTTCTTTTGAAATCGCCATCTTCTGCCTTTGTGTTATTTTTTATTTTTTAACTCCACTCTGTGGGGATGACTTGCAGACTGATCTGAGATTCTTCCTAGAAAATGTGCTCTGGTTTAGTGCAGATACCAACTGAGTCTTATGGGGGTTTACCAAAGAAATTATTAATTTGCAAGGGAAGTTTGGAAATAAAATAGGATTCTAGATCTGTTTGTAAATTCGAAATATTCTTGTACTAAATGGCAGATATGCTTAATTTTCTTATTGTTTCCATAGACTGCGCTTCCTGGAAGTGCAGTAAAGTATTGCCATTTGATCAGCATTTGTGATTATAAATAAGTTATTGGGAATTGATTATTAATCTGACACACCTGTGGAGCTTAGCAAGTTCAGAAGAATCTTTCTCCTCCCTTGTTTCTTTAATGGCTAGTTAAGTGCTTCCTTTTCGTTTAATATTTGCTTAGCCTACTATACACATACAACCAAGCTGCGATTTAAGCTACAACCACAAATTAAATATTAGATGATTCTATCGATTGCCTAGGCTATTTTTTATTGCCTTACGTGATCCTTTCAGGGCTTTGTAAGTGAGGAATAGCATGAAAAGCTAGCTACTTTCACTTAAGATTTAAATATGAAAGCTGGGACTTGTGATTAATCTAGTTCTACTAATATATGCTTCTGAAGCTTCAATAATGTTTTTCAATAGGTCCAGTCTTTGGTACTTTCATCGTAACGATAAACTTAGATCCCTGAAAATGTTGCCTTTGGAGTAATTGTTTAAATAGCAGAATGTGAGGAACTTGGGAGATCTCTAATGCCTGTTAGGCTTGATTATGATTTCTGTTGACAGTTGGTAAATGATAAGGGCCTCTTTTGATTGATTTAGGTTGCTAAAACTCATTTTGAAAACCAATGAAAGTAGCTATTAACATTGATTTTATGCTTCACAAATTCTCTCAAAACTCCACAAATGCTATATAGATTTGATTTAACACATAAATTGAGTGAACGAAATAATCACTTTTTATGATATGTTTCTATATATACAAGGAACAAAATTAGCCCTAAGCTTTGAATTTAATCTGTTTATGTATTTTGGTCTGTTTACTATGTAACTAGAACTTTTTGATGCATGTTATGCTTGCCTTCATTCAGCTGATATCTTTCTTGTAAACATATCTGTCTTTTTGTTAAATAGTTTGCTTTTAGCATTTTATGGGTTTTATTTTTTCATTTGCTCAGTTATGCTCTCTAGTTTAGATTATATTTTTTTCTCTTCCAATTTTTATCAACTCATTTTCTGATTATGGTGGTTACTTATATGCAATTGGTTTTAATTATCTTTACCTGCCAGTTTATTTGACAATAAATGCCTAACTCATACTTGATATGGTATTTGATATTTTTCTTTTGTTCGTCTTCATCGAGTCTAAGAAAATGGAGAAATTATTATGTGCAGATGCCGAATGCAGCTCTACATCCGGAGACCAACCAGAATGAGCCACGTCAACAATACATAACGTGGTAAAGAGCGGTACCGAGTAGTACCGAGCCGCGATACCGACGTGGCTCATTCTGGTTGGTCTCCGGACGGCATTCGGCGTCCGCATTGAATAATTTTTCAAGAAAATGACAGGAAATGAAACATAAGGAACCTATGATTTTATAATGTTAATTTCCAGCTTCCAACATGCCACGGCCTTATTGTCATCTTTGGTCTGACACGGTTGTTGGAATTGTTAAGTGGTGTATTGCATATCTAATGCTTATATTTTTGCATTCACACTTTGTTGTATGGTTTTAGGTGAAGTGTACTTATAATGTGAATCATTATTTCTGAGTCTTGCCCATTTATTGCCACACTACAATTTTTTGACTTGATTTGTTTTGAATTGCTTGGAGTAGACACATGCTTTCAATTATTTCTTGTCCTGCTGTTGGCAATTGAATTTGTGATGCTTTTTATCACAGCATGTATTGCCTTTGTTTATATCACAAGCATGCTTAGAATATTTCCATTTTCCTTCTTTATTCATTTTTCACGTTTTGAACTGTTTAGACACATTATGGCTTATTTGGATTAAAGGAAAGTGAAGATAATGAAGAAAAGTTCAGGTTTTTTACCCTGAAAAGCCCCCATGTGACCTGTAGAATTGGTCATATTCGAAAGACTGCTGAATGCTTATTATGATGAATTGAGCCCCAATTATGGTGAAGGGATGCCTCTTAAGATTGTTTCATGAATTTGGACTTGGAATCTTCATCAGGAAAGAAGCTCTGTATAAAACTATTTTTTTCTGTAATCAATGTTTGATAACAGTCTTCTACAAATATTTCAAAATTGTCAGTCTATTCTCCAGGATTTACCAACTTTTATAGAAACAAAATGTTAAAGTAGATCAAGGGTGAGCAAGATATAAGCTGTATCTTTATTGGCCCTGAAACTCATGCTACAGATTAACTTTCCAAGCTTTAAAGCAAGTTGAGCTTGTGTTGGCTATTGAATCAACTTCGTTTTCACCCTTATTTTAACTTTACTGATAATATGAAGTTTAATCCTTTCAAATGTATCTCCACTGTTCAATCATTCTTCTATTGTAAGTTGCATGGCTCCATGCTTTGTGGATTCTCAAAAGATCCTCAGCCTCCTTTAAGAAGAGAGCAATGATTTATTGTATTCATCTATGGTCCTACTGCAGCTGGATACATACATATTCTTTGTTATCTAACTAAATATGTGCAGGTATGTTCATGGATCAAAATCTGGGCTAGATGAGCGTGGCTTCTATTCTGAAGCTCCTGGAAGTGCGAGAGTTCTTGGCATGGACTCTGCATTGGATAGTTCATGGCGCCTGTTGTCATCGCCCGTCTCTACATTTCCTCTGTCAAAGGAGAGAGAGAACTCTTTTCTCCATGGCAGTTACCCTCAACTTCAGCCTCTGCAAGAACTTGGTCAGGTGACTATCAGTTCTTTGCCAAAGCAGCATCAGCAGCATCAACACTCCTTCTTTGGAACCGATTATGGATCGACAGAGCCTCCCATCAAGACTGAGCAACCACTACGACCATTTTTCGATGAATGGCCTGGGACAAGAGATTCATGGTCGGATCTCGAGGATGAGAGAACCAATCGTAACTCTTTCTCTACCACACAGCTCTCCATGTCCATACCAATGTCGTCATCTGATTTCTCAACAACAAGTTCTCGATCCCCAAATGGTGTGTTATAATACTTCTCATCTTCTTGCAATTAGAACAATGTAAATGTCCAAGTTAATCTAATTTTTGGCGTTGCAGATGATTAAGAAGCCTTCTTTGTTCGTCTGACTTTGAAGCTGGTGCGGCTTGCTTCTTGTGTGAAGTTGCTTTAAAGCAAAGTTGCAGTAATTTATCATTTCTACCGTCGCTTTGTATGACTGTTATTGAGCTGGATTTCTACTGGTGCTGCCCAGACTAACTTATGCTTATCATTTATTTTACAATTAAGCAACTTTGTTTGCTTTTATGACTGTTAAGCTTGTGATCATCGCCTTTGCAAAATCTGGATAAATGCTAGTTCTTACTTTCAGGTTCTTTCTACTGTCCACTGGTAGTAATCACGTTTAAAGACAAATATAACAAAGGCTGTGATTCTAAACATGAACTCATTTTCACAACAACAACAACATCAAGCTTTTGTCCCACTATGTAGGGTCGGCTACATGAATCCTTTTTCGCCAGTGTTTCCCTTTAAAAGTTAAATTCTCATTTAAATCTAATAAAGAAAGATCATTTCTTATATTTTCTAACCAAATCTTTTTAGGTCTACCTCTACATTTCTTAACATAAATCAAATCTAATACCTCAATTTTCCTAACCGGGTCATTGGAATGCCTCAATTTAATGTGACCAAACCATCTAAGACGACTCTCTCTAATCTTATCTTCTGCTAGAGCTACTCCACAATCATTTTTTCCCCTTAAATCTCCATCTCTAACGTGAAATAAGTCACATCCATACCTTATATTATTAGCACTTCTCAAAAGAAAGCGTTAGGCTCATCTGCTGTGGTTTCCCTATCAGGTTTCCAATACCCCCATAATTTAGTTTCTGCTGCAAGGATAGTTAAGCTTGTAATCCTGTCTTGTCCTTTGATTCCCTGAATGAGAACACTATTTGATGGCATATGGAACCCACCACCACCACCACTTCTTGGTTAATGTTAGAGTGGTGGTTATGAAACACTGGGTTTGTTGAACTGACAGGCACATTGATGATATTTGTCTCGACTGATGATCCATTTTAACTGTATTTTATATTAAGATATTTCTCTGCAAGGTTTTAAATTCTTTGAACTAAAAGTAGAGTGATGAGATGGGGAAGGGAAAGTGGCGAAGCTATCTTCTTTTTAATCTCACCGGTCATAGGTGTTGGGTTCTTTCTACTTTTTGTTTGCTTTAGCTGTGTTTGTTCTCCTGCAATTCTGCTTTCTTTGATGCGTACTTACGGTTTCCAGTTCCTGTAGTGTACCTATAGCCGAGACAAATCAGGAAAGGGTAAAGAGACTGTGGGTGGGATAGGTGGCAGGTCCCCTTTGGCTGTTGAAGAATTTACAGCTGCATTGGACCATCCCTGTTTTGATTTTTGGAATGTTATGAGCTGTGTGGGTATCGTTTGAAATGATTTTTGGCTCCGGGATAAGGATTGGCATATATTCCACTGTTATCTACAATGTGAGTGTCTCCCAAAGCTGCTACTTTTTTTATGATTTTGTGCTACGAGCAGTTATTAGATTGTTTTTATTGTGTTTTGGAGTTGGTAGAATCAAGTTATATAATAATAAAATAAAAATTTGGATGTAAAAGTTACCTTTTAAACGTTGCAATGGTTTGGGCTGTAGATGTTGTGGCATGTTTTTGATAGTTTTCATGGTGAAATTGAAGAGTTTGATGTCTATTGCTTTGTTTGGGATGGCTTTTAAGAAGCTATTTTGAGAAGCAGAAAGAAAATCGTCCCAAATGAAGCTTATATCTCGGTTTGATTTGTGTGTGAATGATAAAGGTGATCATGATCGGGAAATGCATTAGTAAAATTATCTTGGAACTATGGCAACAACACTTTTAACCTCACCCTACCCTATAACAAGGTGTGACAATTATAGCTAGAGGGCGGTGCTGGTCGACGATAATCAAGTGAAAATGATCATAAGAGATGGTTAACAACGACGTTGGTTTTAGTAGAGGGTAGTAGGGGGTGTTGGCGGATTTCTTGAGGCCAAAGGCCATAACCTTATGATAAAAAGGCTCAATATGGATATTAAAACTTATTTTGTCCTCATCTTTGAGATGTACATGGCTTTGGTAGTATCTTAAGAAAGCACCAAGGAAGCTTAGCATGGAGAATTTAACCACTCAATCTTCCATAGGGTTAATGTTTAGTTGTAGATATGAGTTTTTGGGTAGGTATTATTGTTCGCAATCTTCCTAATGAAGACTGAGTGCCTAGAAGTCCTTTTTCACCTTCTTGGTGAAGGCAAAGGACCTCAAACTTTGACCTTAAAGACTTTCTTCCTAGAGCACCCCAAGCAGATCCATTGAGCCATGTGGAGGAATCAAGGTGCAACCATATGAAACTCCCATACTACTTTTACCTCTCCAAGGTCTCCCTTTGCTCTCTCTCTCTGAGAATACCTTCAACAGCCAAAGTCTCTCTCACTGAACCAAAAAAATAAAATCTTTTTATATAAGACATCCAAAAATCTTAAAATTTCAATTGAGTTGTAATTATTCGTATAATATGATCGTTGATTATATAGTATGATAAGTGCCATAATCAAATGCCATACATTACGATGGAATAGCCTTGGGACGAACTGTTTAAAATATGTATATTAGATCATATAGTACGATTAGTTTAATTTTTATGTGATCATACGGGATTAATATATCATCAAAAAATAATCTTGATCAAGCACGAAGCTTAAAGCAAAATCAAGTTGAAAACTTCAAAAATTAAATCAGAGACTATCTGCTCTGATTTCAGTAAACTTACAATTGAACTAAACGTCTCAAAAATACAAACCCAACAACACCAAATTCAACTAAATCCGAGCTCAAATGAGTACAAATCAAAGACCCAAAATGCTATTGGATGGTTCAAACCATAATTTGGTTTACCAAACGTTTCCAAATATGATATGCTTATAGCCAAATTGAGCGGCTCAATGAGATGTGTCCAACGAGCCCAAGATCACTGAATTTCGATATCACTAAGACATCCAAATATCTAGCAAACGGTTCATGATCAAGGGAATCAACATCGGCTGCACATACAAATCACTCCCAAAATACCCTTGATCTTCCTACTATTTATGAGTCATGCCACTCTAGAAAATCTAAAAATAGAGCCCCGCTTTTCTCATGAGGGGGGTCTCCAAGCAAGAGAGCAAGAGAGAGATCAGAGATCACTCTTGCCACCTAGCTCATCCTCGACCCCCACCCGGAGTTCTTCTGGACCACCGCTCGACGCTGGAGTTCTACCAGACCACCACCCGACGCGTTAGAGTTCTGCCGGACTACCACCCAATGACATAGAGTTCTACCGACCACCACACGACGCCAGAGTTCTGCCAAACCACCACCCAACGGCAGAGTTCTATCGGACCACCACCCGATGCCAAAGTTATGTCAGACCACCACCTGATGCCCAGACTTCTGCGGGATCACTTCCTGATGCCCAGACTTCTATCGGACCACCGATGATGTTGGACTTCTACCATACCTCCTGATGTTGGACTTCTGTCGGACCACCAACTAACATCGGACCTTCGCTGGATCACCAATTATCGTCAAACTTACACCCGACAAACTGTAGTTTTCCCGACCCCCATCGCTTGCCGATTTTGGTCCTTTTGACCAACATTTTTGACTACGATCCTTCTGACCTCCATCGCCATACAACGGTCTCCCCGACCTCTGTCACCATATTATGATCCTTCCGACCTACATCGTCGACTATGGCCTTTCTAACCTCCAATGCCTGTCGACTACATTCTTCCTGACCTCTGTCTCCTGTCAACTAAGGGCCTTCCGACCTCTGTCGCCTGTCAAGTATGGTCATTATGACCTCCATTATAATAAAATAGTATTTTTGACTACCATTGCCCACCAATTATGGTCCTTTCGACCAAACAAACACGTGAATAATGGTTCTTCCAATTTCCACCATGTAATGCATTATATATGATGTATATTTCTTACATCAAGCCAAGGCCTTCCCTCTAATGAAAGGTCTCATTTGTAATCAATTTCAAATACTAGTGGATTCATTCAAACTGGGATAGGCCCCATAGTTTTTCCCCTTTTTAGGATTTTTCACGTAAAAATCTTGGTGTCTCTTATCAATACTACACCTCTCTCTCTTTTATATGCTTATGTGTTGGATCTTCGTACAACACTAAGATGTTGAACATTATATTTCTCTACCACTGCAAATACTCTAGGATGCAACAAGGATGATTGCTGGGACGATTGAACATCATCTTTAACTATCATCTAGATTAGCATCGTACAATACGATTAGTTTAAAATCAAGGTTCCGTCCAAGACGGTCGCCAAGAAGAACATGCTTCATATAATATATGATTTAAAATTATACAGTACGATCAATTATATTAATTAACCCTTGATTTGATTAACTAATCATGGGGATTTAATTAAGCAAGTTTTCAAATATCATACTCTATGAACGAGATTATATAGTACTATTAGTACAAAGATAGAAAATTTATAAACTTAATTTTAATTGGTGGCTAGGGTTTTTGTTTTGATTAGATCGTATAGTATGATTAATTCAATGAAAATTAATTAAAATTAGTTCTTTTAAATCGTTTCAAAAACATCTAATCATATAATACGATTTGGATTGTACAGTATACGATTAAATAAAAAAAAATTATTTTCTCACTCCCTTGTGTGTGTGTGCACGGTCGCTAATATAACATATATCTTTTACATGATGATCACTCAAGAAATTTAAAAATAAAAGAAATAAATATTACAAACTTTTGTCATCTTATTCTACCCAAACTTGAGCCATGGATTTTCTTGCATGGTGTATGATGTATCTGAAATATAACTACACAAAAATATATACACAATATATAATAGTAGGAGAAATGAAAATTCAATCAATAAAACTTATTATCATCAAAATCATAAGCTCGGGATTCCATATTACAACATAAAGCTCTCTAAACTTGGTCTAATGGTCAAATTCTCTATATTTTTCATTCTCCCTCCAAATCACCAAGCTAAAACTGCTCAAAATAATTTAAAATTATTTCTAAACAGCTCTTTAACCTAAGCCTAAGCTCAAAATTAGGGGTGTCAATTCGGGTCAACCCGCCGGGTTCGGGTCGAACCCGACCCGACCCGTATCTAAACGGGTCAACCCGAATCCGACCCGTTTTTACAAACGGGTCGGACATTTCAACCCGGACCCGACCCGGCCGGGTTGCCGGGTTGACCCGACCCGACCCGCGACCCGGCAGCGTTCTTCCAATCTCTCTTTTTTTTTTTTCAAATTTGGCAAATGTGCTCTCAAAATTGATGTTGTAACCAACTTATCAAACGGGTCGGGTCCAACCCGGATTTTTCGGGTCGGGTTGTCGTGTCGTGTCAAATATTGACACCCCTACTCAAAATGGTAAATGTGGTCCCCTCTCCATGAAAAGACACAAGTCCTTCTCATGCACCTAGCCTTTTTCCTTGACATCTAACCACCTAGGATAGGTGGCAACATCCAAAGATCCCTTCTAATCAATCCTGGCCCTCCAATCAAAAGCTAGTGCTGCAAATGGGCAAAGAGGCTTAAAAAATCCTCATTCCAACTTAACACATTCTCTTATCTCTCTCTAGCCCCCAAGTTCTTCTCCCTTGCCTCTCTAGAGATCTCTCCACCTCCAAGATTTTACCCACCAATGGATAGATCATCCTGTATAATCTTTAAAAGCTTTTTGCCAATCATATTGTACACCTGACCATCATATTATATGATCTGGATTGTACTAGATGATTTGGATCATATAGTAAGATCATTAACAATTATTGGGTTTAAAAATAATTTCAAAAAATGCTCTAAACTTCAAAAATATCCCAAAAGTCAATTTCTCATCCATAAGTTTAATATTTTAATTTTTTTTTTCTCAAAATCTTGCAAACTCAATGAAATTTTACTCATCTTAAGAACTAGCATTTATGAAAATATAAAAATATCAAAACTTGACGTAAATTTAAAAGTCAAGAAATTGACCCTTAATTTAATGTATTAAAATATTCAATTAAATATAAAAAATTAGTAAATAATCAAATTTTCATTAAATCAGTGATCCAATTATTTAAATCATATTATAACATTAAAATATATGACCAATATTCCATCAATGAAGTTTTTAGGATGTACTATCTCGGATTGTGGGGCTAAGGATCTTAAGGAAGCCTTGATTCCTAATGCCGTTATGACAATGCTACGAACAAATATGATAGAATGCAAATCATAAATCATAAGCTTAATAAATCATTAATAAGATAATCATAACCTTAGATAATTTAATTAATAAACTAAATCAAATCTAAACCCAAAGATAAATGCTGGGTAAACAAAATTAGTTATTGTTTAACCTAAATAATTAATAATAAATTGCTAACAAATGGAACCCTCCGTACCTTATATATATTCCATTTTGGAGAGCATAAGTGGATTAAATTTTAAGGCTTAAGGACTAAAACACCTAACTAAAATTTAGGACTTTAGAGGACTAATAATTAACTAACTTTACCATATAAAATTTGTCTTGAAATAAACATTAAAGCATCAAATTTAAATTCAAACTAAATCTTCCCTTAACCTACAACAAACCAAACAAAGCTTTAAAAAACTCCAAATAATAACCCTTTCAGGATATATCCAAACCACACAGCCTGATGCACACACACTATAGATGGCTTGTTAGGACAACCAATCCTAATTTTAGGCTAGGCCACTATCCTTTCTTATGTGACGTAAAATTTATGTAGTTACTTTGCATGTTGGTTGTTGTGATTTAGTTTGATTTGATGGATATGATGTGATGTTTCTTTTACCATTATACTTATGCTGATATATTTGATAGGCACTAGATTGTTTTAGGTTATGAACAATTTGGATGCTAATGAAGTCTTATACAGGTGGTCATGCTTATGAAGAGCTATAAAAAAGGAGGCTAAATGAAATTTGATTAACAAAATTTTTTGCAGGTGCTTTAAATGCTTAGCCCCATAATTTTTTTTTTAAAAAAAGCATGGTCAAGTGAATGTGTTGACTCAGATGCAAGCAATGATATACATAAATGCTTAAGTTTTTTTTTTTTTTTTAATGATTTATACATAAATTGCTTAGGATAACATGCAGGTCGTAGAGTCATTTTAAAATTTAATGTGTAATTTTAAATAAAAAAGAGTTATGAAAGTAATTTAAAATAGGATATTTTAATAACTGTTGGACAACCTGAGCCTATGAGGCTATTAAGTTAGCCCTAAGGAGGGTGAAATAAATCTCATGGTCGTACTATAAATAAAGGTAGTTATTGTTTAACTAAAATGATTAATAATAAATCACTAACAAATTGAAGCCTTCATACCTTATGTGGATTCCATTTTGGAGAGCATAAGTGTAATAAATTTTGAGGCTTAAGGACTAAAACACCTAATTGAAATTTAGGACTTTAGATAACTAATAATTAACTAAATTTAACATATAAAATTTGTCCTAAAATAAATATTAAAACATCAAATTTAAACTGAAACTAAATCTTCCCTTAACCTACAACAAACCAAACAAGGTATTAGAAAACTCCAAACAATAATCCATTTAGGATATATCCAAATCACACAGTATGATGCACAAACTATAGATGGCTTATTTGGATAACCAATCCTAATTTTTGGCTAGGCCACTGTTCTTTCTTATGTGACATGAATTTTATGCATGTTGATTGTTGTGATTTAGTTTGATTTTATGCATGTGATGTGATGTTTCTTTTACCATGCTACCTGTGCAAATATATGTGATAGGCACTATATTTTTTTAGGTTAGGAAAATCTGGATGCTAATGAAGTCTTATACATGTGGTTTCTTATGCAAGGCTATAAAAAGAGGGGCAAAATGAAATTCGATTAACAGATTTTTTTGCAGGTGTTTTAAATACTTAGGCTCCTAATTTTTTTTAAATAACACGGTTAAGTGAATGTGTTATATATAACTGCTTCAGTTTTTTTTTTTCTTTATGATTTCATATATAATCTGCTTAGGATAACATTCAGGTCGTAGAGTCATTTTAAATTTTCACGTATAAATTTAAATAAAAAAGAGTTGTGAAAATATTTTACCCCTTGCTACAGGTGTCATTTCATGGCAATCTTGTGGCTTAGGTGGTCCACTTTGGGTCCCATTATCTTGAGTGTAATTTTAGTAGCAATAGACCTAGTGAGGGGATTGTGACTTTGGGCGGTCAAGTCATTAATAAGAGTACACATTTTAGATATCTTGGATCAATTATTCAGAGTGATGGTGAAATCGATGGGGATATTATCAGTAGAATTCAAGTTGGATGGTTGAAGTAGAGGAATGCATCAGGATTGTTGTGTGATAGAAAAGTCCCCCTCAAACGTAAGGGAAAATTCTATAAGATGGTGGTGAGACCTGCAATGCTTTTTGGTGCCGAATGTTGGCCATTAAAAGAGAAGCATAATACTAAGTTAAGTGTTGCAGAGATGAGGATGCTTAGGTGGATGAGTGGCTTTACCCTTAGAGATAGGATACAAAATGAGCATATACGTGATAAGGTTGGAGTAGCTCTAGTGGAAGATAAGATTAGAGAGAGTCGCCTTAGATGGTTTGGTCATATTAAACGGAGGCCTTCCGATGACCTAGTTAGGAAAGTTGAGGTATTAGATTTGACTTATGTTAAAAAATGTAGAGGTATACCTAAAAAGACTTGGTTATAAAATATTAAAAATGATCTTTTTTATTATATTTAAATGAGAATTTGACTTTTAATAGGACACAATGACGAAAAGGATTCATGTAGCTGACTCCACTTAGTGGGACAAAGGCTTGATGTCATCGTTGTTGTTGTAATTTAAAATGAGATAGTTAATATCCAATTTAGAATTCAAACAGGAAGGAAACTCCCCTTTGGGAAGGAGTTCCTTCCATTTGGATATTCAAATTAGGATGACTTGAAGTCTAAAGAGAAAAGAAATACCCCTTCGGGGAGGAAAACTTTTCATTTGGATAGTTGGACCCAATGAATTTAATGAGCCTAAAGGAAAGAGCTGAAGAAGCGAAAACAAAAAAAAAATATCATTTTAAAACTTGCATCATTCTATGATATTAAACCTGGGATGTTGTCAGTAGAGCCCAACCACTTTTAATTTCTATAGACCCTAGTTTATAACTAAGTGACACTTCCACATGGACTTTCAATATTTATATGGTTGATGATTGTCTAGATTATTTGTGGCTTAAAAATTGCTTGCTTTCTTAGGTTTATTTTCTATATATCAAATTTATTTTAGCCTAGAATACGATTATATTAGGATTGGGTCAATATTATTTAGTTCCCAAATTATATTTAGGATCCATGGTGAATTGACCCAAAATCTTAAGTCCCCAACATAAAAAATTTATTCCCAACTTTCTAATAAAATGCTAACTTGAACTAAAGCTTTTTCTTATCCAAAATTTTAAGTTTAACATAGGATAGATTAGGGTGTTTCTAAATATTTTAGAATCCCAAAAACACCTCATACTTTTCATCATTTGGCCTCCAATAAATGTTCAAAATCAACCCAATCCCTATTGAAATTCTAACCTCATTTTCTTCGTATCACTCTTAGAAATTCCAAAATAGAATTTCTACTATTATTTTAATCAAGAATATAAGTAGGAAGCCTAATCTTCCTACGATGTAATTTATTATGACAGCTTACCTTTATAGGAGATTCAAAACCCTAGATAAATTAAATCCAATTCTATTTAGCTCATAAATAGAATAGGGGAAAATTATTCTCTTTAGGAAAATCAAAATTAATAATGATTATTATTGTCATGTTTAAAACTTTCAATAACAAATGGTGCCTCCCTTCTTACAAAGAAATACACCATTTCTTATTGGAATATTTAAGCATGAAATTAATGATAAATATATCTAGATTATTGTCGTTGGATACGTATTCAAATGTCATATCGACCCTTTGGAGTCATATAAAGTTCACTTCTACAATCCAAGTACAATAATTAATGATAAACCATTTTAACTATTGTAATCAAACATATGGATGAATATCATTTTGATTCTTTGGAGTCATATGTAATTCTCTCTTAAGTTTGATTAGATAATCAAGATAAA
The DNA here is from genome assembly GCF_001605985.2 of Dendrobium catenatum. Lineage (NCBI taxonomy): Eukaryota > Viridiplantae > Streptophyta > Magnoliopsida > Asparagales > Orchidaceae > Dendrobium > Dendrobium catenatum. Next base: position 663,913 of record NW_021319854.1, on the reverse strand, counting down.
GTCTATAGTTTCATAACCTAAATCCATTATAGAATAGTATTCTCACTGCTAGAGGTGATATATCATTCATGATGATGAGTTCAACTATAAAATTGATAACCTAAAACTCTATGTTCAAGTTTTCCTAAAGAAAATAATTACAATTGATTTGCTCTTTCCCACAAAGTTAGCAAACAACAACAATAACAATTTAGAGATTAGTTGTACTTATAGTTAAATTATAAGTTTTTTAGTGCACCATCATATGCATTAGTTTACTCACCTTGTTTTATTTGATTTAAGTATTAAGATGCTTTTAAGTATTTTGGTGTTTTTCACTTTTTCATACTTGGAGTATATAATAATGATTTTTTAATATCAGTTTGCTTTCATCCCTCTAACAGTTTTAATTAATTTTCTTTATTGATTTAATATGATTGTTATTTCCATATTTAAGTTTACTATGATCTTATAAATTTATGCTACACACATTTTTTTCTAAACTCAACTATTCATTCTTAAATTCACTAGACTATGTAAGAGTGTATAGCTTCTAAGTTCAAAATAAGCCAACGACTTAAATGATCTTACTTATTTATTTATTAAGATTTTCAAATGATGAATTACTATGCTTTTTTCATTCAAATTATCATATAAGATTTTATTATTATTCTTAATTTTAGATAATTTTTAATTACTAATTTTATTTTGGCTAAATAAACAATTAAATTTTAAATGCTATATAGAGAATAGTTTTTAACAGTTAAGCATAAATGAGAATTTAATCAAATATAAATTACACATAATAATGTAAACATAGGTTAATAATAAAATAACTAAGGATTATTATAAATACATAACACTATACAAAAAAAAAAGATAAACTCGCTTTTCATTAAAATGATAAAAAGATTAAAGGCAATGAAATACAAATGATATAAGAAAATATAACAAGGTAACTAGTGCATAAAGCATTATCCTCTAAATCCTTCTCCATCCAAGACCTACAGTAAGTATACTTATTAATAATACAAATGGTTCTCAAAGAAATTTAACAACAACAACAATCACCTCAAATCATCCTAGGGATCCCCCCATTCAACGAACTAAAAATCAAACAAAAGAAAAATAAACTTCAAACATTATATACAACAACCCAAACTCTCTCTCTCTCTCTCTCTCTCTCTCTCTCTCCCTCTCTCTCTCTCTCGCCCATAAGTGAACAACAAAATGATAACCCCTAATCACTCAAAATCTCTATCGTTTTCCTCTTCCTCATCATCATCGTCAAGTCGGGTTAAAAAAAAATTGATACTCTGGAGTAGTAGAAAAATGCAGTAAGTCCAAACAAAGGGGATCCTTCTGAACATCCCGATTAAAGCCTTATTAAATTTAATTGTGTAGTGGTAATGATTTTTATGTATTTTTGAATAATGAGCCTACCATTCCCTACTGTCCTCACAAAAATTAGACATTCCTTCCATCTGCTCTCTCAACTTGGCAACCTACTCACCTAAAGATTTAGGAGTCCTATAACTCCTACTACTAGGTCTGTTGATCAACCTGGGCTCAATGGGTCCACCCTCTTCTACACCTAGTCTTTTAAAGCTCTCAATTTTTCTTTTAGTTAGGGTTGAAATGGAAAATATGTCTTCACTAAGATCTCCCCTCACATCAGCATTAACACATAAAGCATGAATTAAAGAAGGATGCCCCAAACCCACTGAAGTGATACCTCTAATGATGTAATTTAAAGAATAGTAAATATGTTTTTCTACATCTATAGTGTAACCAACCTGAATAGCATAATTAAGCATAGCCTGTTCTTTGGTCACTTCACCTTTTTTTTTGCTTGGTAACAAATGAGTGGAAATAAAATAGTGCCAAACTTTTGAAAGTTGAGTTAAATAGGATGTAGGAAATTTAATGATTTTATCTTTCCTCTTCTTCCACATTGTCCCATTATAAGGCTTACATAAAACTCTTAACAAAACATCAGAATTAATGGGTTCTAAAGTGAATGCGGTATACTCATCAAATTTAAAATCCCTAAGTTTATAAAGATGATTAACGGCCACAAAATTAAATGGCACCCACTTATCTCTCACACAACATTGATTGTCTATAGCCTCCTTTTCATTGACAAAGAACTCTCTCACCATAAGTACCTTAGTAACATGGGGTTCCTCACACAAAAGCTCCCAACCTCAATTTTCTATAATCTGCATTACCTGCCCACCCATGTTTTTAAATCCTCTCTCACGAATTAACTATTTATTCTCCATAATCACCCCATATTACTGCTCAACTTCAACAATATGAATACGCTCTTATCAAAGGAGGATGAGGCACGCTTCTTACTATAACATATTTTTAGGACCATTGCTCACAAAATATAGATTTAAACAAGAATTTGACTTTTAATAGGACACAATGGAGAAAAAGGATTCATGTAGCCGACCCCACGTAGTGGGATAAAGGCTTGATGTTGTTGTGTTGCTCACAAAATATAAATAAATAGAGATTTTGTAATACTTTAAGAAAAATGAAGATAAAAAAACAGTGAAGAAAATCTGAAAAAACATACCCTACTTATAGATAGTACGAGCATTGTAGTGCTCAAGAGAGTTGCACTTTGACACTAAAGAACACAATGGAAAATGGTTAAACTAATTGAGACTATAGTGGTCAGGGACATATGGCACTATGGAACAGGCTTTAGAAAGTGAAACACCTACTTTTTGATTGGAGAAATGCTATGGCATTTGACACATATGAGTGATGAAACACTAATAAAGACCATAGCTGCAATGCTCTAACTAACATAATAATAATTGAATTATTATTGTAGTGCTAGCGATAGCACTACGATGCTCAATAAAGTGTCATAATGAAAAAGTTATGAAAGTATGAACCATTAAATACACTACTAGCAGCATTGTAGAAATGCATGACCTAATGCTATAGCGATTGAAAGGGTAGGGCTGGAAAGCTCAATAAGGCATCATAGAATTGCAGTGTTATCAGGCACTATACTGTGGCATTGTATTCAATATTGTTTTATGAGACTCTGTGCTGCAATGTAAAGTTTGAATGTTGTAGTGCTTGATAAGTAAATAACATGGCACTCAAAGTTCTAACAGTGGCATTAGTTTAATTTTAAGTCAATAAATTCTTTTTAGAAAATTTTTATAATTAGTTAAAATCAAAATTAATGACTTAAAAAATAATATATATAATATTTTTATAACTTTTAAATTAAATAATACACATTACAAATATAACATATGGACTATAAATATAATAAAACATAGAAATAGAATTGGGTTGCCTCCCAAATAGCACTAAATTTATAGTCTTCAACCAAACTTGTCTAGATTTATCATTTTGGGTATGGTACATCACTACCACTCCTCAAGTGATCCACATTAAGTTCCTTTCCTTTCTTCTTTGGATTAACTTTAGTTTTACTAGGGCAGTGATCTAAGAGGTCTGCTACTAAAAGAGATTGTAAGCTAACCTAATTACTACAGGAATTTCTTCAAATACCGGTGGCCTGTGCCTAAAAATTAATATTAATTTTTCAAGTTTCTGATTGAAGCGACTTGACTTTGCAACTGCACTCTTCCAAAGGTTTCTTTCTATCTTTGAATAGACTATTTTGATTAAAGCATGAGGGATAAGATGGTCCAGGGTTATTGAGGATTATTTTAACTTTTTTATTTAATTGACTTGCATTCCACTAATTGTTACCACAAATATTATTATTAGACCAATTAAAATTAGGCTAATTCCTTTAACTTGGATTATAAGAATTAAAATATGGATTAATTTAGCTTTTAATGATATTCATATTCTCAATCCCTTAAATATTTTTCTCTCCAACAAAATTATCATGATATTTCAATTGCTTAGGTGATCCTAATCCTGAACTAACTCCAATAGTATCTAAATTTTTAGACATAGCTCATATTTGAGTAGTCAAAATGGATAAATTATCTGATTCATAAACTCCAGCTACTCTCTTAGGATTCACCCTATCAAAAGACCACTTAAAACTATTGGTAGCCATTTTCTCAATTACTTTATAATCTTCCTCAAATGGCTTAGATACTAAAGATCCTCTAATTATTACATCAATAATCAACCTAAGGGATCCTACCAGTCCATCATAAAAAGTCTGAATAACTAACCAATAGGGTAAAGCATGATGAGGTTATTTCTTAAGCATTTTCTTAAATCTCTTTAAACTTTTATAAATTGACTCCTTTAAATTGGGAATAAAATGTGATATTATTCCTAAGCTTAGCAGTTTTGAAAGGTGAAAAATACTTAGCTTAGAATTTATGTGCTAACTCATTCCAAGTGGTTATAGAGCATGGGGGTATATAATTCAACAACATTTTATCTTTGTACCTTAGCAAAAATAGAAATAAATGAAGTACAATAATATCATTATTGACACTATTATACTTTAATTTTGCATATAATTCTTAGAAGCTTGCTACATGTACGTTGGGATCCTAACATGATTTTTTTCTAAACTAGACATTTTGAACTATCTAAATTACGACAGGTTTCAGTTTAATGTTCTTAGCCTAGATAGTAGATCTATTGATACTCTTATAGATTCCTTCTACTATAAGGTTGATATACTCCTTAAAAGGTCTAGGATGACCCTGATCTTGCACTAGTTTAGATATCTCTAAAGTTAAAATCTTTTTAGTTTTTATTTTTATTTTTATGAGTGTCATTTTAATTTTAATTTCAAACAAGAAGGACACCTTACTAAATCTACAACACATATAAGAACAATGCACTAAAAAACAAAGAACAAAATGAACTAACAATATTTTTTATTTTTAAAAAGTTTTTAAGAAAAATCATAAAATAAAGATGCAGGATACAAGTAGGTCAAAGTATGCAACACATTTAATAATATCATTTAAAATTATAATATGCACGTTACTTCCCTAACAATGATGCCAAAAGAACTAAATGCATGTATGAAATAAAATAGGTTTTTGGTCAATTAATGCTTAGTTTATATATATTGCCCACTAGATATGTAAGTATATGTGTCGATCAAGTAATAAATGGATTGAGAGTGTTGATCCCACTAAAATGTGATATGCTAGATTGCAATCAAGCTATTACTATCTACTACAGACGTAAGGTTTATCTTATTGAGCAAAAATTAAGTTTTTTGGGTTTCTTCCAATTTTAGAGAATAAAAAGATGATGAGATACTAATATATAAAATATATTTTAGACTAATGGATGTAAAATAATAAATTTTTCCTAATAAAACTCTTAATTGTTGCTATAGATCAAAGCATATATTTCCCTAGATCTCTATAAATCTTGCAGGGGTGAAAAGGGAGGTTTATGACCTTCCTACAATTTTAATATGTCCATACAATCTAAAAGATTAAATATCCTATATTTAGGCATGCCAACCTTCCATTTCAATGCTCCTATTTATTTTAATATTTCTTTGTGGAGATAATATATCATACTAGATATTAACTATATACATGGCCATTGCATGTATTAGATTATAAATGAGAGATATTGAAAATAACCATAATTTATTTAAGGCGCAAGAGTCTACATTAGTACTTGTATTATGTTTACATCATTAGCTCAAAACTTAAAAATTAACTAAACATAAATAAAATATAAAGAAAACACATCTTCATTTTAATCATAGAAGAAAAGATACACGAGAAATAATGGGATAAAATTCACCAAGATAATACAAATGAACTTATACACGCTTCTTCCTCCTCAAATATAGGATTTTTTACACCAAAAAGGCTAAGATCTCCAATGAAAGTATCTTGCACTTCTTTAGCCTCTCTTAAACTTTACTCTAAGGGGACATTAAAGAACTACACTAAAAATTATAGAATTCTACTAAAAATGATAGAAACAAAAGAGCTGCAAAATAATTTATAGTTAGTGAAAAAATGGCCTCAAGTATCACAACACTTGACATGGTGGCGTTATGACATTATAAGATAAATTAGTACCTTAATGCTATTGGGTTTGCTTTGTTGTGATGCTGCACAGGCTTAGAGTGTTTATTGGTTAAACTAATGCATCATTCAATAGAATCATTATGGCTCCATCTTTTATTAACTACTACATAGTGGTGCTGCAAAATTTAAGCACTACGACACTTGAATGTGCAATCTGGCACTATGACATTTTAATGTTTGGCACTCTGGCATTCAAATTCCTGAGACACAAGTGTTGTCGTGCTGACCTTGGCTCCGCCAAAGCACTGAATTATTTGTCAATTTTTGAAACACAAGGTGTTATGATTCCATGATCGGCACTGAGGCGTTGAAGATCCTACGATGTTGGTTCAACACCTGTGAATTTTTCTCCTTTTTATGAGTATTTTATACACAATATCAACTAAAACTCCACATTTTTATTGAATTTAAATTTTGAAATAAAACCTTCTCATAACATTTTCACATAAGTAAAGTTTAAAATTAACATAGAAGGAATAAAATAAGACTATCCTCCCTTCTTTCTTTACTCCACTTCATTATAGGATTCAGTTGCAATAAACAAAAGTTATACACTCCATGTAACAACCTGATAATTGTTAAAATAAATTTAAAATAAGAATATGAATTTTTATCATAATTGGATATCACTATGGTGCTATGTTTTAGAGTGCAGTGACACCTAAAAATACTGATATGGCATTGAAGGTTTTATTATACAGTAATTCTAGATACAACATTGAATATAACAACATTGTCTTTCTTAGGCACAATAGTACCACACGCTAAAATGAGTCTTTAAATATATTAGTATGTTATTTGCTACATTCCTTCACTCCCTAACCTCAGTTACCATTGTGACTTATCGTGGAAGAAAGAAGAGAAGGGGAAGGAAAGAGGTAAGAGGAAGAGAAAGCTGGACTTTTTACCATTAGTTCACTTTGTTGCTTTTACATAATTTTTTTAGATTATTGTAGGTGACTTCTTGATGATTGATTTTATAATTTTATTGAATAAAATGGTCATAATTACATTTTGTATAGTTTATATAGAAAAGTATTTTTTTATATTTTAATACAAGCATACAAGTAATATAAGCATTATTAATGAATACGAGCAAGTGATTGGGTAAAGTTAGTTACTATTACTTTTGGTAATAATGTTTGTAAAAATAAGTAAATAATAAAATAAGTAAAGACTAGTTATTTACTTATGTTTGCAGGAGACTGAATGACATATACAAGATGGTGGGCTGACAAGATTTTCTTCAAATACTATGGTTTAGTATTATCCTCCACTAATAAATATGATTACTTAATAGGAGTTATAAGGAGATGATTATTATACCAATGAAAAAGAGTGATGACTTTATTTGCTTAACTAATAGTTACAAATTTATCAATTTACTGATTACAAAAAAACACCATTTAAGCTAGATCTCCTTACTTGGTTAGGTTGTTCATTGAGATACATTCATTATATTGATTTGTTGTTATTGTACTGATTTACTATTACTATACTATTATTATTTTAGATTTTACTATTACTAGTCAACTTCTACTAATTCACTATCACTATTAGTATTATTGATTCACTATTTAACAATTTGCTTTTATTGAGCACATGATTTCTATTACTAAGCATATGATATAAGATGCAAATTTATTATTATTATACTATTTTACTCTTACTACTAAAGATTTTATTGATACTGATAGTATTATTGATTCACTATTTAACAATTTACTTTTATTGAGCACATGATTTCTATTACTAAGCATATGATATCATATGCAAATTTATTATTATTATACTATTTTATTCTTACTACGAAAGATTTTATTGATACTGATATTATTATTGATCCACTGTTACTATTACTAGTCTACTGCTATTGATATAGTTTATTATTACTGAGCACATGATTTATATTACTGATCATGTAATATAAGATATTGATTTAATACTGGTATAGAATGATTAAAAATCATGTATATACTAATTTGATAGTATTGCATTTTTATGAATTTGATAGTCTTCATAAATACTTTAGTTTTATTAATTTATATGATTTTTTATTAATTAGATAATATTGTAATGACATATGAATGATATTCATAGTAGGTTTACTAGTTATAGATTTTACTATTTTAATATTGCACTATTTTATTGGCCTTCAAATTGTATTAGTTTATCAATTCACATATTTTATTATATATATTACCATTTCTATATAGATTCACGATCATATTGAATGTTACTATTATAAACTAAATGATTATATACATACTGGTTTTTTATCATGCTCTGAGTTCAGTTGAAAGATTCTAGTGACTTGTTAGACTTTTTAGCTCATTATATATGATTTAAATGATTTCAGCTCAAAGAAGAAGATCAAAAGTATGAGTCTAGTCAATTACATGAGTCTTTAGGTTTATTATTATTTTATTTCTTTTTATCTTTTAGATATTCTTTTGTACTCAGGAGTGGGAAGAAAGATTATTGTATTTATATGACTTCTAAGTATTGTACATTATTTTAGGATAGTGATTATAGATGTACATTAATATTTTGATCAATAGATTTATTTTGTTGATAGTTTACTATTGAAAGAAATGACATAGCTCTAATTGTTATATAAAACATAAAATAAATAACTATTCCAATTTAGATTTTATGGCATGATGAACTTGGTCTCAAAGTAAGGGTTATTGGAAGAATCGAATTATTACTAGAGCTATATGAATTGATTGTGAGTTGGATAAGGTTGGGTAGATTAAGATGCATTATTCTACATATATAATTTCTATCATATGTTTATTATTTAGATATATTTTTTGCAAATGAATAATTGAAATAGATCTGCCAAAGTAAAATGTACCAAATGAATAGTAACGTGTAGCTCAAGTACTATCTGATAGTACTATGTAGCTGACCAGTGTTATAACATAGGTTATAGGAGAGACATAGAGCAAACCAGCTGAGAATAAGGAAGAAGAGGGAGATAAATATTTATAAAAATTTCATAAACTAAAGCCCCTATTTTTTAAGGGAGTTATAGGACCCTAGATTGCTTAAGATTGGTTATTAAGGATAGAAAAGATCTTCGAAAGCATACAGTGCCTAGAGAACTGGATGGTACCATTAACTACTTTTCTATTTGAAGATGAAACAAATATATGGTGGGTCGTACAATAGTGGCAAACATTTTATGTAAAGCTAGGTAGATATCGCATGGAAGAGTTCACTGTAGTGTTCAGGATGTAGTTTGTACCTCATTCAGCCTGATGATATATATATGAAGCCTTTTTTAGATTGGAATCGGAGCATAAGACTATGATGCAGTATGAAGTTGAGTTCACTACATTAGCGCTAGGTATGATCTTAATTTAGTTCCTACAACTAAAGAAAAATATTATAAAATTTTGTAAAGATTAAATAGGGAGTTGAGACATTTGATAGTTAATCTATAAATTTAAGAGTTTTTTGAGTTAGTGGAATGAGACAGACTGATAGTGATTTATATGGAAGTATTGACATCCAGGTACACTATGGGCTCCAAGTATGATGTAAATGGGAGGAGGACCAAAGGAAAATCAAGTAGGGATAGTGAAAGTGTCAGTGATAAGAAAATTAGATATAATGAATCGAGGGGATCTGAATTAATAGTGTATACTAATTGCTATAGTGAATGTATCCATTGTGGAAGAAAACATTCAAGTTTGTGCTGCCTATTAAAAGGATGATATTTTTAATGTGGATATTGAGGATATAAGGTAGTTGATTGTCCCTGGAGAGGATTTAAACAAATAATTGATTTTGGAGCATGTGAGTCTAGGTAGAATAAAGGATAAAGGACAGTAGGGTTGAGCATACAATGAAAGATCAATAAACATAGCTTATGATAGATTTATCAGTGGTACTCAGAGGGAGTCTATTATATCAGGACTGGTATCACCTACTCTAGTAATGCCACATGTGTATAACTTGAAGTATCATGAAGGATGACAAAAACCCTAGAGTTTGACTGGTAAGAACTTTTAATTTAAATGATTAAGTGCATTAGCATTTCATTTCATACTAAATAATATATAATTAACTAAATTGTATGATTGTATTATAAGAATTAATTTTTGGATTAATTTGGATTCTCCGATAAAGGTTTGATTTAATGTCATTTTATTTGATTTAATTTTTAAAATGAATTTATTTTGTACTAGTTTTGTGCCTAAACCTTTTAGTGAAATATCAGAGATGACATATTTTAAAGGTGGGTAAATTATAAAAATATGATAATTATTAAAATAAATTTAAAATAAGAGTTTGAATTTCTATCTGAATTGAAGAGTTGTGATATTGTGCCTGTGGGTGCAACAGTGCTGAGCTTGTGAGTGCAGCGACGTCAAAAATTACCATTGTGATATTAAAGGTTATGTTCTATAGTAATTTTGGATTCAACATGCAGCGTAGTGGCGCTAGGTCAGAGTGCTATAGTGCCACACACTAAAATGACCTTTTATATATATTTTTTCATTCCAAACGCCTACCTCGCTTCCTCAGCCATAGCTTATCATGGAAGGAAATAAGAAAGGGAAGAAGGAGAGAGGATAGAGAGGTTTAGATTTTAGTCATCGACTCATTTTGTCACTTTATAAAAATTGCTCGGATCATTGTATATGACTTTCATCTAATTTTTGTTTTCAATTATTTTGATTTTGACTTTTTGATTTCTCTCAAAATGATTTTATTTTATGTTATCTAGATTTAGTGAACCTCTACATATAACTTTTTGTATATTATTGTACTGATTATTCTAAACAATTTGACAAATTTATTTTATAATTTCACCAAATAAAATGGTAATTATTGCAATTTATGTGATTTACACATAATAATAATTTTAATATTTTAATGTAAACATACTGCTAATATAAGTATTGTGAATGAATATGACCATGTGATTGGATAATAACCAATTGCGAATCACCGCTAGAAATATCCGCCGGCCTTGCTGGCGAGATCGCCGACGGCCCAACTACCAAAAAATTTGGCTGTTTGACCATCTCTCTCTCTCTAACCATCTTTCTCCACCTCACTCTTTCTCTCTCTTACTCTCTAGCTAGAACTCTCCCCTCTCCTCTTTCTTTGTATCTCTCTCTTCTCACTCTATTGCATTCTCTCTCACTATTTTCCTTTCTCTCTATTTCACATGCTCACTCAATCTCTCTCTCTCTCTCTCTCTCTCTCTCTCTCTCTCTCTCTCTCTCTCTCTCTC
>NW_021319854.1:633613-649108 GCF_001605985.2 Dendrobium catenatum | reverse complement strand
AATGATTTTAGGTAAGGAAAGAGGATCAAAAGTTTGATACTGGTCAATTATAGGATTTCTCAGGTTTTATTATAATTTTTTTTTATCTTTTAATTATTCTTTTATATTTAGGAGTGGGAAGATGGATTGTTGTATTTATATAATTCATGAGTATTAAACATAACTTTTGGATAGTAATTACAGATGTTTGTTGAAAGTTTGATCAATAGGTTTGTTTTTTGTGACAATTTATTACTAAGAAATGAGATAACTCTAGTTGTTATATAAAAAATAAAAGAAATAATTCTACCAATTTAGATTTTGGTGCCTCAACTATACCACTCACACACACACTCACAAAATAACACTGCAAGCTTCCTCTAAGTGGCCAACTTCTTTTCATAAGGAATGGGAGAACTATTTATAGTTTTTTTTTTTTTTTTTGAATTGGCATTGCAATACTTGCTTTGTGGTAGTGCAGTATTATTGGATTGGTGCTTCTGCTCACTAACAATAGCACCAGTTCATCGGTCTAACTATCCTTTATCCTTTAGTCTAGGGCTATGATTCTTGGTGGGTAGCACCTCAACGCTAAGCTCTCTAATCAATTTTTGGTAAGCTTTTTGCTACAACGTTAAGTTGTAGCGTTGAATTATGTTCTAGCATTGAATTATGTTATGACATTGTGGCACTAAACTTGTGTCCTTACGACACTAGTTTAATTTTTATTTTTTTCTTATAATTTCTTTCATAAAATATAAATATTTTAAGCATAAATTAACATAATCGTAGATAAGTAACATAATATTTTTTATCATATCATAGGTCATTATCTAAAAAAGAAAGGCAATGAGTAGGATTGGAGGAAAACTAATGTCCCTCATATTTTATGAGCTAGTGAAGCCTTCTCTATTGGGATACTCATGTGCTAGTGCCCCCAATTCCCACATTTGGTTCAAACACATACTGTTCCATAGCTAGTTGCTTGCTAATGTAATAGTTGTTAAGGTGTTTCTTCAGGTGGCCCTCTCAAATTAGGTTTTCTAAGAAGGCCTTAAGGATGCATCATTCTTTTGGTGCCATGATTGTGGTTATTATGGTGACTTATCAATGTAATAGTTGACCATATCACCAAGCCCTTGTATAGGGTTTAGATAATCAAACTATAGATGACTTAGCCATAGGCGACCATTGGAATAAGCTAAACCCACTTAATACTAATTTGATCTAACAAGTCTCTATTAGGTCAATATCAACCTACACCTTAAAACTTGAAGAATTTCCCATGGTTAGCCCCTTGGTTGGCGGATCTTTATAGGCTATTAATAATCTCATTGAGGTAAATTAAATTTTGGTAAACCTCAATTAGACTTATTGATCCAATTGAGCCTGAAATGACCCATTTGCATGCATAAGACTAATATTATTAAATTTAACAAAGTTGTTCAAATTGATTACTTCAATTGCCTTAGGAAAAAACCAATAGATCAACCATAGGTGTTTGAACCTGATTGGCCCTTGGATAAGCTAATTAATTTACCTAGTCATTTGACTTTATTTAACCCATAAGGCAACTAAATCAATTTGACCACCCAAGCCAAACTAAATGCAATCCATATTTGGAAAGCATTTTAATTAATTAACCATAGCTAAATTAAGCTCAATTAGCTATTGACCAAGCATAATTTAGCTTTGCCATAAATTAACCCAAATAGAGCCATATAAACCAAAATTAGTCAATTTGATCAAACTGATTATAATCAATTCTTCCAAATTGTTTTGAGATGATCCTTATAAATTGCCAAAACATAACTAACCATTGATTAGATCAATGACAATTCACCCTATATTGACCATTTAATGATCATGACTTATTTAACCCAACTTATCAACTTGATAGAATTAATCATCTTGTACCAAAAGTTTGACCAATTTAGCTTAATTAAATCATGTATTCCAAGGTGACTTACATTGGAAAATTCAACATTTTGACCAATTCAAACTAATTGGTTCAACTAGTTCAAATTTAATCTTCTTAGTGATGTCCCAAAGTAATTCACATCAAATTAGACCTTTAAAACTCTTTGACTTGGCTTTGGTTATCTACTTTGTCCATGAAAATTCAAACTAAGTGACTTAGGTATACATGAAATTAATATACACCCATGATTGGTTATGCAAGTGCCCTCTCATAGGTATCTTGCATGTAACATTTGGGTCATATGAAACTCTCTTTAGATAGTCCATTCTAGGGACTCGCTTAGGCACTAAAATATGACGAACCATCTTCGACCACATCCTCTAAGAAGTCGCCCTCCTTAGAAAGGCAACCTCAAAAGTCTCTCTCTCTCTCTTAGATAAGTTTTTATTCATCTCATCCAAAGTTAAGTTTATGTGAGTCCTATAAAAAATAAGCTAAAGGCACACATCTCATCCATAATATATCCTTTGTGATTGAATTATTACTGAACTTAGATATCAACATCAAATTGTTACTCGCCCCCTCTCACTCTAGCGTGGAAACATTAGATTGGCTTCCTACCCAGTGTTGTCTCTGTCTTCATATTCCCATAGGTACATCTTACCCTCACCATCTCTCATGAGATATCCACACCATTCAACATAATTGGTTGAGTTATATCAAAGAATAATAGTGTAACTCTTGTACTATATACATACTCTATTATAACTCTCTAAGAGAGAGAGAGAGAGAGAGAGAGAGAGAGAGAGAGAGAGAGAGAGAGAGAGAGAGAGAGAGAGAAAATAGAGCAACACCATTATAATGCTAGATATATGCCAAAAAGGTAGAAAGGGAGAGATTCATAAAGAGATATTGTGCCCATTTTTCCTTTTCTAGCTTGAGTTATACAGGATAAAGCCCTCACTCTATTTATTCTTGTACTTTTGAATAGAATAATAAAGATTCTATCTAGAACCATCTTTATCTCTCTTGGTTTCTCTCCTGTTCCCTCCCCATCTTCATCATTCTCACCAATAGGTCCTTAGCTCACAGATCGATCCATAAAGTATGGCGGGACATAATCCACCGAACAAATCAGGATTCAACACTTAAATTGATAAAAGATCTTCAAACACCCTATCTAGCATAACTATACAAACAATAAGATACCATAGGCCTTCTAGGATGGTAATGGCATGAACTAACCTCATTAAATTAAGTTTGACTATTGGCTTGACCATATTTGGTTAAGTTTATCAACTTAAGCTATTAAGGTAGCCTATCTTTCTCAAGTAGGTTTAATTCAGCCAAATACTAAATTTATCTTGAGCCATTCTCATGGACATTACTTAGGATGCTTGGGAAATAACCCAATTTAAGTTCGCCCACTTGACTCCATGGTTTTGACAAACTTGGTCAAATAGGTCAGCATAATCCATTTGAACCTATATTTGTTCAAGTGAGTTTAAACTCATTAAATAACCAAATCCATTTCATTAAATAAAACCCTAAACTAATCTCCTTGATAGACTTAACCCATGGTAAGGGCATTAACTAAGGTTAAACTAAGCTTAAACAAGATTTATGATTAGTACACTTAGCCAAAATAAATGGAATTAAAGAGGTTATATTAACAATAAATTTTCAAGGTTAAAATCAGCCAAAGAGTGTTTAAATGGATGAATGAATCTCAAACCAATATGACCTTTAAGTGGTTAGCATTCCCTAAAAGTCTATATAGGTTATTAGACTTATAATAATTGTCCCAATGCTAACCAAGAGGGGGGTGAATTGGTTATTTTAAAAACCTCTTAAAATTTTAGAAAACTATTTTATAAATTTTGTATAAAGAAAACATTTCAAAATAATAATAAAAAAAAAACTTTTCAACCATAAAAAAATAAAAGTGTAGGAAAATAAATTGCGATAAAATAAAAGGAATACAAAAATTTATAGTGGTTCGGTCCAACTAGACCTACATCCACTCTCTGAAGACCCCCTCTTCAGGTATTGCACTATTATCAAAGTGACTCTCCTTTTGCTCTCACAGCAAGGTGGATAAGCCTTTACAATTACCCTCTCTTCCACCAATCCCCGATGCGGTAGAGTACCATCATCCTTTCACACCCTCCAAATGTCGGCATAGTACCGTCATTTTTTCATACCTTCCAAGTGTCGGTAGAGTATTATCATCCTTTCATACCCTTCAAGTGTTGGCAGAGTACCGTCTTCCTTTCACACCCTCCAAGTGTCAGTAGAGTATTGTTATCCTTTCACACTCTCTAAGTGTCAGCAGAGTATCAGATCTTCTTTAGAGATCTTCTCTCAAGAGTCTTCAAAGAAGTAAGGAAGATATTTATCATAGAAATAAAGAGATTCTCACCTTTGAGTAATCTTGTGAACCCTTCACACTCTCCACTTACAAGAATTCTGTCTCAAACACTCTCCTAAATCACTCTTTCAATTGCTCTAAAAGCAAATACTAAGATAAATTCATCCAATTCAGTTTCTAAGGACTTTATATATGAAAGGAATGAAAAAACATCCTAAAAACTAAAAATTTTAATTTTGACCATCCTTGAACATATAATACAATTGACGATCGTATGTATGAACAGTTCAAAATTTTGTCGTACGATCCAATACAAAACAATTTTGTACCTAGATAATGTACTATACAAACCATATAGCATATAGTATGATCAATTTTAATCAAACCATATTTCATTCGATACGAAAATAGATAAGTCCATTTCATACTCTGGAAGTCGTCTATCGATCCTAGGATCATACAGTACGAACAATTCAAAAAATCCACCTATTCATATGGACAAAAAGATATGCTACCAATTCGTACTATGGACGTCGTCTGTACGAACTTGAGATTGTACAGTACAAATAATTTAGAAAATTTTGGGTGTTCATCAGGATGAAAAGGTACACAATTATTTTATATTCTATATGTCGTATGTATGAATCTAAGATCATACAATATGATCAGTTCTGAAAAAATTGGATGTTCATCGGGATGAACTTATATGTATATATTTATGTCGTCTATACGAAAGTAACTTCGTACAATACGAACAAGACTTAAAAAAAAAATTCCTGTCATGGTTTGACTTACTGCTTTCTGAAGGAACGATCTAGATAAATCATCCCGTATGATCTCAAATCATACAGTAAAATTAGTTTAAAAAATTACAAATATTTACACTCCCCCAGCGTATGTGTGCACGGTTATCCAATTACAATCACACTCTCTCAGAGTCAATAAAAGTATAAAAAGAATAGACTTCAGTTACAATAAACCCTACTTTAATCTGTCTTGAAGTCTTCAACAGCCTGGAGTATGATTTCTCTGAAATGTTAGTACAAAAAAAAAGCAATATATCCAATATATGTTAAGAAAAATAATAATCAATACAATATTTATTTGGAATAATCAAAAACACACATGATATGAAAACATAGTTATGAAAACTAAGTTGCAATATTCCCAAGTATTGGGCCAATAAAAAGTTAAGTTTAGCCCATAAGATCTTAGCCCTTACAGCCCTGAAACTTCTCCAATTTAGTTTACTCAATCAAGTTGAGTATATAGGGAGAAAATCTCTCTAATTTGCGTTAGAAAATACATGGTCTACTAGGTATGATGAATGCATGCCATCCATTTTATTTTGAATAGTTAAGATTAAGTTGAAAGATATATTGATCCATACATTAGTTATTTTAATAGGATTTTAGAGTTCTTTTTTACTTTTGTTATCATCACACTAGCGAATCAAATTCTATAAGATTTTAACCTAAAACACTTCTAACCATAGGTAATTTAGGATAAAAACCCTCATGCATTTATCCTCTCTTTTCTAACTAAAAATATTGAATCTCTATTTTAATTACTTAATGTATCAAATGAATTGAGAAAATTCTCAAACTTACTTAAGAGGTTAATAATACCTTATTAAGCCTCTGATACTTATCAAACTTATAGTGTTTTGTTGGTTGCTTAACGTCTTATTTTCATACTTAAAACTCTTAGTAATTAGGATTTTGATTTTAAAATTATGGAATTAGGGAATGTTTATTGTATGTTTTTACATCTTCCTAAATTATTTTAAAAATTTTGTGAACATTTGATATATTTGATAATTTTATTTTTTATTTTCTTTGGCCCACTTAAATAATTTTAAAAATAATAATAAATTTCAAAGATTTTATTTAACTTAATAATAGATTCCATTCATTCTTGCAAGACATAGTTTGGTCATTTTCATGTGATGTATGTTTTTAAGTGAAAGTAAAATAAAGGTTAAACTACCATTTTGCCCTTAAGTAGTGTCAAGGCCTTAGCAAATTTTCATAGGTCTAGGCTATTATTTGGAGCATATCCTAATTTTTTAAAAATTATTTAAGATTATTTTTATTTTCATAGCTGAAATATTTAATATTTTAATTGTTAATTTATAAAATATCTTAAATGTACTTAAAAATTTTATGATTACTTAAATATATCATTTCATCCCTCTATGAAATTTTGATGTAGGATGTTAAGCCTCGTTGAACTATCCCTTGGCACAGGATGAATTTGTTGTTCTAAAAAATTTCTTGAACACAAAATAATTTTTTGAGATTTTTTAATAACTTAAAAACAAACAATGTTATCATCCAATGTGGAAGTAAATTAATGAAACACAAATTATAACTATGGTGATGATAAGTTACTCGAATTAATATATCATCGAAAATACAATTTTTTAACATGTAATATTTAGAAAAAATTAAAATGCAAAAAAAGTAAATTGCTGAAAGTAAAAATCAGAATAAACACAAAATAATTTTATATTAGTTTGATCAAACAATGACCTACATCCACTCCCCGTAGTCCTCTCTAAGTATTGCACATAGATTTTAGTGTCTCATCTTTAACCCCCGCAGCTAGGCAGAGAAGCCATTATAATATTTTCACCAACCCAATGTAACAAAAATATTTGACCTCTTTTTCACTCTCCTAGTGAAGGTAGAGAACCTAGCAATCCTTTTCACCTCCCTAATGAAGGCAGAGAACCTCGACAGTCCTCAGGTTGACGTTCTTCTTCATAGAGCTACCCAAGAAACCAAGCAAGACACTCGAAGGAAATGGGACAGAAGCTTCCTCGAAGCAACCGTGTGGAAAAGCCTCACACTCCTTTTCCCTCGTACACAAACTCTCATTTCTCCTTCCCAATGCTCTTCAAGATCTCTCTCAAAGCTCTCTCTTCAAAAAACCTAACAGCCAAAGACTTAAAAAAGTCTATTAAGATAGCTTAAATATAAGGCTTCATAAAAAACCCTAATAATTCAATTTTGTTGACACTGATCTTACCGTATGATAGAAGATTATATAATATGATTAGTTTATATAGCCCTATTAATAAGATATGAAGAATAGGGCATTGTATGATCAGTTCAAGTATTTGAGCTAATCATCCAACACAATATAAGGAATCGTCTGATTCATTTAGTTTAATTGAATTGGATTATCATCTTATAGAATCAATGGTGATAATCAGAAAGATTATCACTCCCCTATATGTGTGCACGGCAGCTAAGTTTAGCATCCGCTAAATACAAGACTTTAACTCAAGAAAGAGTATCATTCCTCTGTGTGTGTGTACATTCACCAAGTTTAGCATCCACTAAATACAAGACTTTGACTCAAGAAATATAGAATTAAAAAAAAAAAAGTAAAAATACAAACTTTTAAAGAAACGTAAACTTATTCTACCTAGTCTAGAGTTGATCACTATTTGTAGTATACAGTGGAACTGAAATGTTAGTGCACAGAAAAAATATCCAATAATTATAATAACAAAAGGTGGCATAGTAGGCAACCCAATAATGTTTCTTATCATCAAAATCACAAGGCCTAGGTTCAGATTTGCAACACTTTGTGTGTAATCAAATGAATTTTAAAAATCATTCAGCTTAAAATTAAATTTTCATTCTTAACAAATACCATTTTTCTAATTTAAGAAAATTTGTTAGTTTAGAAAAAATAGAACTTCATGTACTTTTGACTTAGCCAATTAATGCATATTTTCAAGTCTAAGCATCATCTTAAACATTAGTAAGCATCTTTTAAATCAATGAGTTCTTTTTCTATTTTATTTGATAATTTTTATAATTATTAAAATTTTAATAGTAATTATAAAAAATATCAAATTATTTCATATGTCACAAGTTATGTATTTTTTATCATTAAAAATCTCTCTCTTAATGTAAATTGTTAGTTGCATTATAAAACACTATTTTTATGTAATTAGCCTATTCCTTACTCTTTTATTGCCATTTTAAAACACTATTTTATTTACTTCTATAAATTTTCTTAGTAGTTTTATGTGAAGCTTTTCAGTTTTATTTACTACTTTGATTATTAGGAATATATATGACTTTGTGGTAGGTTCTTAGGACAACAATATTTTCAATAAACTTTAATAAAGTAAAAATCAACTTAAATCAATTTAGTAAAAAATACTTCTTAAAATTAATGCTCTTTCAATGCTCATTACATATCTATGATGAGGAACATGATAAAGGTAGCCAACATTCAAAACTCTAAAACATTGTTAAAATCTCATAACATGGCTAGCCAACATGCATATATGCCTTTCTTACTTAAGAATATATAACTTCACATACTTATCATATTCCTTAGGATAGATCTTCAATTATAGGCCTTGTTTTTAATTAATATGCATATGCATTATCTTAATACATTAGGTAGTGATAGTCGCAATAAAAATGGGATTGTAAGTTTGGTTGAGTACATCTTATTAGGTAAAATTAAGTTTATCTTGTTACCTTCCCTTTTATAAGCAAAATCTTATAATCTTATTATTTTATGTCTATATCTATTCCAACTTATTCCCTTAACTTATGTGTCTGAGGCAATTCGCAAACTAAGGTAGTACATCAAGATTTGAGCCATTCAAAATGCAAGTCTCTATAAAATCCCATGGATAACCCATAATCTCTCTCAAATTCTTAGAGAATAATTAAGAAGCTCAGATTAAGATGCTTGATTAGTATATTGAACATACTAGTAAAGGATGAAAAAACTTTAAAAATTTACTTAATTTCGAGATTAGTCTGCTTGTCTTATTTGTCCAATCTGAATTTTCTTATTTTTAAAAGATTTAAATTTTAATGTTATTTTCTTATATTCCATCCTTTTGTATTAAGACAAGTCATCAATCAATATAATAATATTTTATTATCTCTTAACTTTTTTAAAGTTATTTAAGCTTGGAAGAGGTCGATAAATATGACCTTACTTTGTTTTTTTATTCATTAAATAAAAATTACTTTCTACTCATGTGAATTTTATACAAAAATGATTGGTGATTGCTCTACCCTCCAATGAAGCTTGGTGGATAATCTCCTAGGGCTTTAGTAATTCTTTAGTTATCTTTTCTTACCCTTAATCCTTATCTTTTACAACATAATTCTCATCTCCTCTACATAACCTCAATCCTAGCTTCCTTCATTCCCAAAATACATTCAACCTCTTCAAAAATCTCCCAAAAATAGACCACATCTCTCACAAGTTCTTAATGTCTTAACCCCCTAATAAAACTAGTATATCATAGAAAAAATTAACATATGAGATAATTTCTTGTAATGAGTGATTAAATTTAGAGTATAACTCCTTAACCAATAATCCAAAATTTATAAATATATTAACATTATTTCTCTAACATCCCAAACCTTTGATAGGGAGCTCATCACCATTTTTCTTCAAGAAAAAATATATCATTTATTATCTTAGAAGTTTCAATACTAAATATGTCTAAATCTTGAATATTCATTTTAGCATGACCCACACAACCCTTCCATAAATATCCTTAAGGGACACCTGTTGCAACTTGAGCTCATGAGTTTATATTTTTTATGACAATAAATATTGTGGCTCACTTCGTTTTTTCTACTTGTATTTACAATATATTTTTGTTTTTGTGTGTACTAAATTTTCAGGAACACCATATACGTTCCAACAAAAATTCAGGGCTCAAGATTGGATAGAATATGTTATGTTATAAGAATTTTTGTAATATTCATTGATGTATTTTTTATTTCTTGAGTCAAGCCCTATAAGGTGTATGCTTGCTTGGTAACCATATACACACACTCTCAGGGGGAGTAAGATTGAGTCAAAACTAGAAGTTTAATTTTTAAACTAATTGAATTATATAACTTATATCATATTGTACGATCATGAAAAATAGCCTCCAATCATAATTTAGGTAAGATTTTAAATTTCATATTTTGTTCTAATCATTTAGAATGATGTACATTGTACTAGACGATCTATGAAAATCATGCCTAAATTGTTCTTATGATTAGGATACTAATTATGGTTAATTTATTTAATTTGATTATCTAAGATGTTCAGTGAAGATTATAATGGTTAACCCAAAAGATACATGGGATGATACTTGATCGTCCTAGATAAAATGCCATAATTTTTCTTCTAATCATGTAGAATGATCCCAAATATCATGTTGGATGATCTATACAAATTTGAACTGATCATCCTGGACTATCTAAAGATCATCTAGGACTAACAAGTCAAATTCTACACATCATCTTAGACGATCCTGAGATTATACTGGATGATATTTGGCATCGGAATTGAGTTTTTAGGGTTTTTTGAAGCCCTCTATTTAAGCATATCATATTGGACAATCCTGTGATCGTATTGGATGATCTTTGCCACCATAATTGATTTTTAGAGTTTTTCAAAGTCCTCTATTTAAGCTTTGTCAAGGTACTTAGTAAGTGTCTTTGGCAGCCATTATGTCTTCGTTCTTCAAGAGAAAACTTGAAGAGAGAACTTGAAAGGGAGAGAGGAAAGGGTGGAGTTTTAAAGGGAGAAGATTCTTGGAGGGGGTTTCATGGGAGTATGGAGGGGATTTTACACGGTTGCTCCAATAAGCTTGCACTTCATTACCATAAGATTCAAGGTTCATTTTGAGGGAAGTTTAGGAAAGAAGAAGATCCCTTTAGTGTCAAAGGACCCGGTTACTCCACTGCATTGAAGAAGGTGGAAGTGATTTTATAGGGCTTCTCAACCTAGTTGTGGGGGTTAAACAAGAGTCACTAAAGGTTTAGTGCAATACTCGGAGGGTGCCTTTAGGAAGTAGATGTATGTCAGGTTGGACCGAACCACTATAAATCAAGTGCGTTCTTTTTTATTCTATTTTTTGTACTTTATTTTCCACATTTATTTTTAGATATAACTGCTTGGTTAAAAGTCTATGATTAATATTACATTGTATTAATTATCTATTTCAGATGTTGAAAAAGTTTTAAGAAGGGGATTTTTATTTTTGTTGAAAGAACATTTTTTTTAATATCCAATTCACCACCCCTTCCCTCTTGGTTAGCCTCGAGACTAGTTCTTTAGGGTCTAATAACCCTCATGAACTTATAAGTGGTATTAAAGCACTTACAAGTGGTATTAGAACAAGATTCATAAAAAAATATTTAGAAAACTTTTGAAAAAAAATCAATGGCTAACTTTGAAAATCATAACATTATAGAAGGCTATTAAGTCATACGACCATCTTTATTTGAATTTTTTTTTTTTTTTGGAGAATTCATATGACTACTTTCTTGCAATTAATTGTTTATCGAATATGGCATAGACTCAAACTGGTTATTTTATACCATCACATATTATAGATGGAGTCAAAACTGATATTTCTTTTAGAGTATAATAGATCAAATAAATGCTCAATTGAATGCTAAATATTTAAAACTTTTTTTCTTTCACTTTTGAATATTGTATGTTAATATCAACATGCACTATCAGCAAGGAAATTTGAGACAAATTGCACACTACATACGAAGGTACTAGTAAATTCAAGTAATCTAAGTTGAATATTTTAATACATGATTATGAACTATTTTGCATGAAACCTTATAAGACTATTCTAAATATGTAAACTAGATTTACTCAAATAGTGACATCCTAACATGCTTTAGGTAAAGAACTTTTATACTTTTAAAAAATTAATAAAATTCTATATTATCTACTTGATAAGTTTGATGTCAAAGTCATTGCTATTTATGAATTAAAAAAATTAAATGAATATTCTATTAATAATTTGATTGGCTCACGCATAACCTTTGAATAAAGTTTTGGTCAAAGATGATTGGATGTAAGTGAAACAATAGTGCTAAATAATAAGAGAATTTTAAAAACTACTGAAGCATAAATAAAAGCATCAACAAAGTGGAACAAAGGAAAAAAATGGTAAGAATGTTAAAATTTCTTCTGACATTTTTTGCTTTGGGTGTAGGAAACTCAGACATATAAAAAATAAATGCTCTAATTTAAAAACTATTCCAACAAATAAAAATGGTAAAAATAAGCAAATTTTAATAAGGGAAAATGTTAAAAAAAATAAAAAATCTCCTAGGTAGATCTAATTTTTGAATCATTAGACTAGCAACAAGATTATGAGATATAAAATTTTGTTTGTGTGTTTATGTGTTGTAGTTAATGCATGCATATATTTTCTTTATTTTGTTTTATTCATTATAAATATTTTTTGCATTTTTTTATGTTTTTTTTTTGTAATCATTTTATTTTATTTTTCTTGTATATTTTTATGATTTATCTCTAATCTATACACACAAATCACTTTTCACATTGTATTTGCATAAGATAATTAATTTACTTATCTCAAATTTTTTTAAATGAAAATTTTTACCTCCTTTTAATCTAAAAAATTAGTAAGCAGTGATTGACTTCCTAAATCAATTAAAGGAAGAAACATCTAAGATTGTTTCTCTTCCTTTAACTTCTTTAGTGGTGTATTTTTCTTTTTGAAGCAAAATTTATTTCAAATTAAAAGTTGGACTTTGAAATTGAGATCTATTCTATCTTCTCATAGTAATTTATCTAATATGAATAATGCTCAAAGTCATTAAATCTCTTTCAAGTTTTCTTGATCAGGTTATTACATTTATCATATATATATATATATGATTTTGATTTGTAGTTTATTCTTACTTATATTAGAGAATAAGTTTTCTTCTCTTATATCTGAAAGATAATCTCATAACTAAGAGTCTTTAAAGATTTTGAAAGAAAGCCAGCTTGCAAAAAATGATAAGATGCATAAAATGAGTCCAAAAGAAAAATGAAAAAATGCACAATGACCGACAAGTAATTGTAAGATTCACCCAAGTATATCAGAAATCAAAAGATGTGTAAAGTGAGCTAGATAATTGAAAAAAGATGCACAAAATGAGCCAATAAAAATAAGCTTCATTCTCTTTCAAATATTTAAACCATAGAAGAATTCATGTGCCACTTGCTATCTTCAAAAACTTGATTTTTGAAAATCATGATTTTGGTTGATTACTTTATAATATTATTCTATCAAATAGTTTTTTGAAACGAAGTTTGAATAGATCAATTTTCTTATCTAATTTCTTGTCTGAATTAGATTTATGTTTTGAAAAAGGACTTTAACTTGTAAGAGCCCGAGCTAAGGTTGACAAAGTTCAAATTTTCAACCTTTTTGGATCTTAGTGAGGTCAATTCATTTCTTACTATATTTTTGAATAAAATCAAGAGGTAACTTTTTCATTTTGAGAAAATTTATTAAAACTAATTAATTCTTCTTAAAACATCAACACCAACTCCACCTAATCAGAGTTTGTTATATGTGTTCCATTTTGCTTTTTGTGTGTTTCCCTTCTTTTTTATAATATCAAAGCAAGATAATATATTTGTCTAATTGCATTTGTTCATCTTCTATTTGCATTAGTTTATCTGTTTTTTAGATTTTAAAAGTTTTTTTTTTGTTTTTTTATTTATTTCTATGTTTAAAAAATGAAAAAGAAGAAAAAGAAGAAACTTTTTTTATTTCCCCTACTTTCAATATAATTATCTTAGTGAGGGGGAGATTAGAAGAAATATTTTTAAATTTGTAAATTCAACTAGTAATCTTTGCTATCATAAAAAAGTGGGAGATTATTATAACTCGAGCTCACGAGTTTATATTTTATGATAATAAATATTATGGCTCACATCTTTTTTATGCTTATATTTATAATATATTTTTGTTTATATGTGTACTAACTTTTCAGGAACACCATGCACCATCCAACGAAAATTCAAGCCTCAAGTTTGGGTAGAATATGTTATGTTGTAATGATTTTTGTGATATTCATTAATGTATTTTTAATGTATTTTTAATTTCTTAATTCAATTCCTATGAGTGTGTATGTGATTATGTACACACACGCACTCAAGGAGAGTGAGATTGAGTCAAAATCAAAAGTTTAATTTTTAAACTAATTATACTATACTATTTATATCATGTTGTATGATAAACTCTTCTAACTAATAGTACTGGACGATTTAGATCATTTAGGATGATCAGTTATGATCATGACAAATAGCTATCAATCATAATTTAGGTAAGATTTTGAATTTTATATTTTATTCTAATCATCTAGGATGATGTACATCGTATTGGAGGATCTATAAAATTTATGCCTAAATTGATCCTGTGATTAGGGTACAAATTATAGTTAATTTATTCAATCTGATCATCTAGGACTATTAGTGAAGATTGTATTGGATGACCCGAGAGATACATGGGACAATACTTGATCATTCCAGATGAAATACTATAATTTTTCTTCTAATCATCCATAATGATCTCCAATATCTTACTAGACGATATGTACAAATTTGAATTGATCATCATGGACTATCTGGAGATCATCCAGGACTATTAGGTTAAATTCTACACATCATCCTGGATAATCCTACTATCGTACTAAATAATATTTAGCACTAGAATTGAATATTTAGTATTTACTGAAGCCCTTTATTTTAGCACATCATACTGGACGATCTTGTAATTGTACTGGACGATCTATGCCGTTAGAATTGATTTTTAGACATTTTCAAAGCCCGTTATTTAAGCATTGTCAAGTCACTTGGTAAGTATCTTTGGCAGACATTATGGCTTTGTTCTTCTGGAGAAAACTTGAAGAGATAATTTGAAAGGGAGAGAGGATAGGGTAGAGTTTGAGAGGGAGAAGATCCTTGGAGGGGGGTTTCAAGAGATTGTGGAGGGGATTTCACACGGTTGCTCCGACAAGGTTGTACCTTAGTATAATGGAATTCAAGGTTCATCTTGATGGAAGTTTTGGGAAGAAGAAGATCCCTTCGGTGTCAAAAGAATCAGCTACTCCTTCGCACTAGGGAATGTGAAAGTGATTTTATAAGGGCTTCTCCGTTTAGCTGTGGGGGCTAAACAAGAATCACTAAAGGTTTAGTGCAATACTTGAAGGATCCCTCTGGGGAGTGGACATTGGTCAGGTTGAACCTAACCACTATAAATCTAGTGTGTTCTTACTAATTTTATTTTTTCGCACTTTATTTTTTGCATTTATTTTTGGATATAACTGCTTGGTTGAAAATCTGTGATTGATATTACATTGTATTGATTATCTATTTTTAGGTGTTGAAAAAGCTTTAAGAA
>NW_021319854.1:592999-633151 GCF_001605985.2 Dendrobium catenatum | reverse complement strand
ATTTTTAATGTATTTTTAATTTCTTAATTCAATTCCTATGAGTGTGTATGCTTGCTTAGTGATTATGTACACACACACACACTCAGGAAGAGTGAGATTGAGTCAAAATCAGAAGTTTAATTTTTAAACTAATTATACTATACTATTTATATCATATTGTATGATTAACTTTTCTAACCAATTATACTGGATGATTTAGATCATCTAGGATGATCAATTATGATCATGAAAAATAGTTATCAATCATAATTTAGGTAAGATTTTGAATTTTATATTTTATTCTAATCATCTAGGATAATGTACATCATACTGGAGGATCTATAAAAATCATGCCTAAATTGATCCTGTGATTATGGTACTAATTATAGTTAATTTGTTTAATCCAATCATCTAGGACAATTAGTGAAGATCGTATTGGATGACCCGAGAGATACATGGTACGATACTTGATCATTCTAGATGAAATACCATAATTTTTGTTCTAATCATCCATGATGATCTCTAATATCTTACTAGACGATCTGTACAAATTTGAATTGATCATCCTGGACTATCTGGAGATCATCCAGGACTATCAGATCAAATTCTACACATCATCCTGAATAATCCTACGATCGTACTAGATAATATTTGGCACTAGAATTGAGTTTTAAGTATTTTCTGAAGCCTTTTATTTAAGCACATCATACTAGATGATCATGTAATCGTACTGGACGATCTTTGCCGCTAGAATTAATTTTTAGACATTTTTAAAGTATGTTATTTAAGCTTTGTCAAGTCACTTGGTAAGTATCTTTGGCATCCATTATGTCTTTGTTCATCTGGAGAAAACTTGAAGAGAGAATTTGAAAGGGAGAGAGGAAAGGGTAGAGTTTGAGAGGGAGAAGATCCTTGGAGGGTACTTTCAAGGGAGTGTGGAGGGCATTTCACATGGTTGCTCCGACAAGATTGCACCTTAGTATAATAGAATTTAAGGTTCATCTTGAGGGAAGTTTTGGGAGGAAGAAGATCCCTTCGGTGTCAAAAGACCCAGCTACTTCTCCGCACTAGGGAAGGTGGAAGTGATTTTGTAAGGGCTTCTCCACTAAGCTGTGAGGGCTAAACAAGAATCACTAAAGGTTTAGTGCAATACTTGAAGGGTGCCTCCATGGAGTGGACATTGGTCAATTTGAACCGAACCACTATAAATCTGGTGTGTTCTTACTAATTTTATTTTTCACATTTATTTTTGGATATAACTGCTTGGTTGAAAATCTGTGATTGATATTACATTGTATTGATTATCTATTTTTAGGTGTTGAAAAAGCTTTAAGAAGGGGATTTTTCTTTTTGTTGAAAGAATATTTTTTTAATATCCAATTCACCCCCCCCCCCCTCTTGGTTAGCCTCGGGACTAGTTCTTTAGGTTCTAACAACCCTCACGAACTTACAAGTGGTATCATAGCACTTACAACACCAAATAAGTTGCTACCTTAACCATAAGAATCTTATAGACCTTACATCATATTGTAATAGGAGCCAAGTTTTGATCCTTATTCCAAAATAAAATTGAAATATTAATGGTTAAAACCCTTAGATCAACATAAGGAGATGTTTCTTACTTCAAAAATAAATCATATTCATAATGCTCATTATTTCTATAAATAAATCTAGTCATAAATTATTAAAGTCAAGTCAAGTATGGAGCGGCCAACATCAATATATAATGTTAGAAATTTTCTTTGATTGGTCATATTTTATAGAAAACGTATTAAGAATTTAAGCACCATCATAGCCTAAATCACATGCATCTATAAAAATGATAAGTTTATATAGACAAATCCTTTGACCATATTTAAATCTTTATGACCTTTTACAAGCCCTTAAGTTGCCTAGCTTTACCAAGCCCTTTGAAGTTGCTTATTTGCCTCTTGGATCCACAAAGGTGTAGTTCTCAGTCATGAAAATCATTGTATTGCTTATTAAGTGAAAAACTAAATGAGATAAAGCAACAAAACTTCACGTATGATAGTGAATTTTATGTCATAATCCAATTCCTTAAACACTATAAACAATATCATTACATGATAAATTTTTCATGTATTTTGACTACACATAATGAAAACTTAACTACAAACATTCAACATGGGTTAAATTTCTCCAAGATTTTTTTTTGAAGCACAAATTAGATATGGAGAACAAAGCTGTTGATTCATTATTCCAAGCTACTTTAGATATCTCCTTATTAGAATCATAAAGCCTCAACTTTTCAAGAATAAAAAATGATTATACTACGTACCCTTATGTTCATCTTGTTTATCAAAATCACTTGGATAAACCTCTTACTATGACTAGCTTCTTTTCTGTCCTTAATGGCTATCTTTATTGAGAAAATAAACATTATATTCATAAATCATCTCTTCAATATTTTCTAATTATGAGCTTCATTATGAAGATGTAGTGAGATACTTTGGAAAGTATTAAACCATTAAGTTGATAAAATATAGATTTTTTATGATGTCCTTTAAAAGAGATGTTGAATGCATTTTACCTATTATCTCATTTGTAAAGTTCAAAATAATTAAGCAAAAAATTGACAAGTACAATGATCTCCTAGTCCTCTATCAACTATGGAAGGACATTTCTATGAATTTCATTTTAGAATTGACAAAAAGCACTCATGGACATGATAATATATTTTTTTTATAGGTTCTCCAAAATTACACATAATTTATCCTATTCACAACCTAATTATGCCTTCCACTTAGATAAATTTTTCTTTAAAATTTTATTAGAGTATATCAGTTATATATCATCAATAATATTTTTAGACAGATGTTAAATTTATTGAATGTTTTTTAAAATAATTATGAACATTATTTGGAATATAATAAAAAAATGATTTATATTCTACCACAAAATATGCTATTAGAATGAAGTTTTTATGGTATTCGTAATTAACTTGCTATGATATTTAGTAGGTAAGAATATTGGCATTGGGGACTTACATCTACCTTCTTTTGAGGTTGCATATAATAATATTATTTTTAGAATAACTCATAAAATATATTTTGAAGTTATTTATGGTTATAGTCCATAGAAACTAATTAATCTAATAAATATTTCTCGTCATTTTCTTTTAGATTTTATATTCACTTTTGCATAAAATTTTTATGATCTACTTGAAAAATAAAGCAATTAATCCAATTAACTAAAAATAAATATACAAATATATTATATTCTAAATTTTCTAAGAAACTTAATGAAAGTGATTATGTTTTAATTTGAATTCTCCCTATGCATCATCCCACCAAATTTAGGAAGCTTCATACGTGGACTTGTGACCTATCCAAATTTCTTAAGAAACATAGATTAAATGCTTATCTCCTTGCTTTGCCTTCAAACATATACATAAGCCCTATTTTTAATATTGATTATACACTATCTTATAAGAGAATTCTTTGGTCTTAAGATTTAGACGACAACCTTATTATAAGAGAAATAGGTCTAATTTTATAGGTTTCTTATACCTCACAACCCTTGGATATTGATGACATCACTTTAGAAGAAGTCTTTCCACTAATAAACATCACAAAGATTCTTTGTCAGACGAAAAAAATAATTTCCTTTGGAGGATACTTAGTTGATAAAAAAGTATTAGATAAGCTTGCCATAGGATTTTTTTAATGAGCACATGGACTACAACTTTATTGATTAGATTTTTTTAAGGTATAGTGGAGTTAATACAACATTAAGATAAAAGCCAAAGACTATTATAAATCAATAACTGCATTAATATTTAGGTCATTCATAATGTCTAACTCCCCATGTAAGCTCTTGAAATGGCTCATCAATTCTCTAAAATCTTTTGAGAATTAAAAAAAAAAACTTAATTTAAATCCTTTGATGGGTTTGTTGGCCATACCTAATAGAAAAGTACAAAATTATTAAAATTTTCTTGATTTTAAAGCCACTATATTTACCTTATTTGGCCCCCTTTTTTTTAAACTTTAAAATTTTATTCTATTTCCCTTTTTTCTTTTATATTAGAGCAGGCAATGTAATAGTAGTTTATTCATTTCTAAGGCTTGAAAAAGGCCAACAAATAAGATTTTACTTTGTAATTTTAAATTAATTATATAGAATTTTCTTTTTCTTATGTAAATTTTATGTGAAAATGCTTCATGGCTTCTCTACTCTTCGATGAAGATTAATATCTAATCTCTTAGGGCTTTTGTCAACCACTAGTTGTTTCTCACTCTTATCCTCACATTTCTCAACACAATTCCCATCACCTCTACATAATTTCAATCCTAATATCCCACAACCATAAAATACTTTCAAGTTCTTTAAAACTCTCCCAAGCATCCTCCCACATCCCTCACAACACCTCATGACCTCAACTTCCCAATAATTCTAACATACCTTAACCAAAAGCCTATTATAAAGAGATAATTTTTATCGTGAGTGATTGAATTAAAAATAGCATAACTCTTTGAACACTTATAAGAAGTTTATAACAAAATCAATATTGGTTTAATGATATCCCAAACCTTAGATATGGATTTCTTCACCATTTTCTTCTTTGAAAAACTTACCCTTTGATAGCTAGATATTTCAATACCAAATCTATCCAAATCCTGAGTACACATTTCACCACCACCCATATAACCCATTTCCACCACTACCTTAAGAGGACACCAATAGAGTTATTGCTTTCACCATAAAGATCATATATACCCTAAATCACATTATAAGATTTTGAGTTTTCTTTCATTGGTATGTGGTCATGAGATTAACTATGGATGATACAGTTCACGATTACTGATAGTACATTGCATGATTTGGTTGGGTCACCAACCTTTTTAGCTAAGTAGTTTTAAGCTTGATAACTTGGGATAATAGACTCTTAAAGACTTGACCAAGGTTAATTCTTTTTTTCATGGACTTCTTATTTTATACACGTCACCCTTTGAGCCTCTCACAGTCCTTTTTTAGTTTAAAAAGATTCAAAGATCTTTATCACAAATGCTTATGTATGGAGAGACATTCATCTCACTTGATTTCAATGATTTCCTCTATCTTGTAGGTTGATCCTTCTCAAATTATAGACTATCTTATTAGGATAACAATCATTATTCATACGCTTACCTTGATAAATCACCAACACAGATAAAAATGAAGTCATATTTTATTTATCAAGAGTATCTCTTGATAGTGGTATCAAGTGTAATTAACCTTGGTGAGTCTAGTATGTTTGTCAAATTGAGAATTCCACATTCTCTAAATATGACTTGACTTGATTAATAATAATATAACTTCTCATGAGTATTTTAAATGAGTTGAGATAATAATTATTGGTCATATCTCTTTGGATCTCTTCTCTTATTTCTTTTTATAAACTCTTCTATATGAGAAGAACACCCTAATCTCATCATTTTTACCACAACAATATCATCTATATCATCCCTTAAGCATGAAAAGCATCTTCTTGTGCAATTTTTATCAAAGTGGCATTCAAATGGGCATATATCATTCCTAAGAAGTTACTAGAATTGTGCTAGGAGTGCTATTAAGTTAGTCTGAAAAGAGGCACCTTCCATGCCATTTTGGAAGAGTGTTTGAGAGAAAAAGCAATGAGCAATATATTAGCACGTTATGGAAAATCATCCATCAAACCTCTTTTACTATTAAATAATATCAAGGAGAGCACTAAATTGAGGTTAATAATAATAAAATCCTTAACCCAATCCCAAGTGAGATTCAAGCTTAAATCTTTCCCGCTTATAATTTGGGGAGGGAAGAAGAGGCTAATATGGGAGTCTCTGAGTATGCTTACAAGGATGGATGGAAAGGAATATGCAATGAGATAGAGAGAAAACACTAAAGTGTATGTAGTTTGTGGTCTTGGTCATCATATAATATGGTAATGCACTTTTTTTTTTTTACAATAATAGTTTGGAAGAAAATAAAGAAGAAGATAGTCTCTCACAATAATTATCTAAGGGGTAATTTGATTAGTTGCATTCTAAGTATTAGATGATTGCATTTTAAATGCAATGCATTTTGAGAGTGCATTTTTAAATCATGCTCTAGTTCATCGTGAGCATATTTGGAATTCACTAATTTTAAGCAAATTTCCAATACACTTCTTGGGTAAAAGTAATGTTAGTCAGCTATCACAACCAGCTGGCCACCACTACTCTTCACTGACCACTATCGTTTCCATCGTTCTTTATCATCCCTGCCTTTCATTGGTTTCTAGCAACATTATCACCCATCACAAACCATTGATATTGCTGATCACCACCCATCTACTGACTGTCATTGCCAACATCACTGCTCATCACAAACTTTCGTCCCATCATAATTAGTTGCGTCTGTCGTAGCCCTCTTTTCTCACTGTCAACCACGTCCAATCAACTATTGCTATTTTTTTTGTATTCCCTTACATTAACTAAACAAAAAAAAAGTAAATTCTTAAATTTACAAGTGTACTCAACCAAACAGCTCAAATGTATTTAAAATACACTTTTTACTTTGCAATGCATTCCTTTTTCATCAAATCAAACATAACAATTGAAACTAAAAATCATAGGATGGAAATCTTTTACACTGCATTTCTTTTTCATTAAACCAAACTCATCATGCCATCTAGAATTAGTAGTCATGCAGAGAATGTTGGTTGTAGAATATTAATTATTTAATTTAAGCATCATGGTTAAGAAACTACTTTGCCATGTTATGGGGGGGATACACCTCTTTGAAGTATAACTTTATTTGATGATACTTATTTCTTCACAAGAGAGTTAGAATATGTAATAACCTCAAAATTTAATTTCACTAAAATTCTTGTAAATTTAAAATTTTGGCTAAGAGCAGTATGATGTTGTGCTTATAAAGCATTACAGCACCAATCTCTCAGGACTACAAGGGTTTGAGTAAGCACTATAATTATAGATAAAAAAACATTTTAAAATAAAATATCAAATCTCATTTATATCAAAATACTCACCCCTCCATTTCTTTGCATGGCCAGATAAGAGAGGAGAGGTAAAGGGTGAGATAGG
Organism: Dendrobium catenatum; assembly: GCF_001605985.2. Lineage (NCBI taxonomy): Eukaryota > Viridiplantae > Streptophyta > Magnoliopsida > Asparagales > Orchidaceae > Dendrobium > Dendrobium catenatum. The sequence continues at coordinate 626,102 of NW_021319854.1, read as the reverse complement.
AGTAGAGATGAGAGAGAGAGAGAGAGAGAGAGAGAGAGAGAGAGAGATATTTGGGCCATAATTTTCCATTGCTCGAGTTAAGAAAAGAGCTTTGGCCGTGGTAGGTAACCTTAACCCTACATCTATTTTCAATTATTTCTAGTTGTATTAATTTTTTCACTCTTAAATTTGATAAAAATACAATCACTTCTATTTTGGTGAACTTCCATTGGAGGGGTGAGTATTGATATATGGTAGATATTATCATCCTAAATATTTTGACATGTTCATATTCAGATTTCACTGGTTAGTTTACATATATGTCTTTTTTATTATAAATAAGTAGAGTAATGCCAAGTATAAAATGAACAAGAGTTAGTATACTAAATTTAGACATAAAAATATATGTTATGCATAAAGTTATTGTTCATCTATTCTAACATGTATTTTGGCATAAAATGTGCGTACTAATGAGCACACTAAATAGATTTACATGCTATGATAATTAAATAAGATGTGTGCACAATATTTGTATATTATTATGAAATATATGATATAAAATGTGGAAAAGAAAAAATGCTGGATGAAAATGACTAACTGATTCAAGTTGGTTGGAGATATGCTATCATATACAAGAGAGTAGATTGATGAGCTTTCCTTTAGATAAGTTTTAAGGTGTGGTCCTAAAAGACATGAAAAGGGAAGTATAAGGAGAATGGTTGATATGATATGATACACTAACGTGTATGAAATGAAGATTTTTTATATGAAAGCTACTTAACTTGTGACATATGATTTGAGATTGATTCTATTTACATAGTTGATATGAGTAAGACTGATTCTTATTTTGTTGGAAAGGCCTGGACTTAATACAAGTAAAACACCATGAAAGACAAATGTCCCACCTTCCTTATAATATGATTCTCATACATGTTAGTATTATTTATTAATAGAATAGAGCATGGCATGATATGAATATGACATAAAACAGACTTATACAAGCACAAAACACAACTGATATAATGATATATAATACATATGAAATTCATGATATACATGATGCATTACACTTTATATAATATGATGTACATGCATTGATACTATATGACATATATAGAACATATGCGACACACTTGCGTGATATGATATGTATACTGATATGCATGATATGTCATATACATAGAAATAGGGTTTAAATTATAAACATGTATATTCATGAGTTTAACTATGACATTGTATTAGACATGAGTATAGGAATAGCATAACATACTAATCTTTTATATGATTACTTATCACTAATTTTTAAATTACATTATTTTTATTGATTCCCACTGCTCATATGAATTGCATTATTCATATTGAGTGTCACATGTTCTTATTATTTCATGTTTATGTTGATATGGATTGAATGATTACATGCATGTTGTTTATATTACTTCACATTAATAGTAGTGGTAGGTTTTGGTAACCTACTGGGTTGTTAACTCACTATGTGTTTTTGCAAATTTATTAAGAATGGGTCAAGATCTGGTAGAGCAAGGCTGATCTTATTTTGGGATTTCAGGTTTAGATATACGTACTTTCTTATATTATTCTTTTTTAGCTATGAGTATTGAAAGATGGACAAATATATTGATTGGACTTCTAGCTACTATAAATGGATTTTGATGAATAATTACACACACACACACACTTTTGCTAAGTCTTAGATAAATGGATTTAGTAGCTCCGATAAATTAATTATGAGACGAATATGAAATTCTTTCACATTAAGATTCTAGGGTATGAAAGGATAAGTGAATGTTGATTTGAGATTATCAAAATTGAAATGAAGCCAGGTGAATATTTTGAGTGGATCCTTCGAATGAATTTAGTACTTATCTCAATTGAACCTAGCATATTATTTATTTTTTTAATGGACTAAGTTATATCTGAAAGTCAAATCTTCATGCTAGATGGACTGTGTTGATTGAGCATGAAAAAATGAGGCATCAAAGTACTTGAGGCTTGATGCCAATGATAAGGTTAACACTCATTGTTGCCACTAAAATTGATGCCCATTGTCACCTTCAAGGTTGATGCCCACCATGATCATTGAAGGCCTACTTAGACCATCACCAGTAAGGGCGACCCCATTGTCAGTAACAATGCCTATGATCATCATTGCCAACAAAGTAGATTATCGTCGCCAATATCAACACCAACACCCATCATTGACATTTTGCTAAGGAGGATAATTGAACATATCGTCAATCATCTCCTGACGACTACTCTGAAGCCTCAATACTCCTTTTACTTCTATCATCGAAGCCTTTTTTTTCATAATTTATATTTATTATATTATATCATTGTTTTCTCTAATTACTGGGAAATGCTTTCTTTAAAATATACAACTCACACTAGTATAAATATTCTATTAGAGCTAACCCCAATGTTTTTTTTTATTCTTTCCAAAATTTTTACATAAAAAATCTCATATTTTTATGAGCAACTCTCAACTATCTTATTACATATGCATAATATTTTTGGATATTACTGAAACAATAAACTCGTTAATGCAAAAAATAAGTTCACATAATAAATATCATATTTGTGTTTGACTTGTTTAATAAACAAATTTATTAAGAAAGTTGAATTTGAGCTAATTACTTAACTGAGAATGCTTAAACATGAACAACATGTTTATTTTGACACCTACACCTAACAACCCAAGAAAATTGGATTCAGGATGGCTCAACTAAGATTCATGTCTTATGTTTTGACATGCACATTAGATAGGTCAAAATCGAGTTAGGCATATGTAGGTTGGTTGACACCCAAAATCAATCAATTAACCAAAGATTAAGATAAATGGTCTATCTTTGCATATTTTAAAAATATTCAACTTAGATATTATAATGTTAAATAGGTTATATTTGGGTTATATTGAAACCCAATAAGTTATTAGGTTAGGCAGATATATCAAAGTACACAACTATGTTATACAATACATTTGAATACACAATTGTGAATACACATCCACAAGAAGCTTTGATATATGGAGATAGGAGTGTCAAAATAGGTTTTTTGGTCAGGTTCGAGTCCAACTTGAAATTGACCCTGCCTTCAATTGATCTGATCTGAACCCTACCCGATTAGATAAACGGGTTAGAAATTTAGACCCGGACTCGAACCGCTAACCAGTAGGTGGGAGCAGGGTGCGAGCGTAAGGCGGGGGTATTCATGACGCGATGTGGGACAGTGACCCGGGTCTATTTCAAGTTTCTTTCGGGTTTTCAGCTTGACCAAATCCGTCACGAAATTAGAAACGGGTTAGAACATGAAACCCAAACGTTACCTATTTTTTTATCTGAAAACTGAAATTTTTGGATTGAATTCGGATTGAATTTTTGAATCGTGTCGAATTTTGACACACTTACATGTAGACCTAATAATTTATCCCGAAACCCATATTGTCATTGGGCTAGACAAGTCATATTTAGATATATGATTTGTTCTATACATTAAAAGAACCGGCTTTGGCTTGAACAATTATTACGTCCTCCGACCGGACGTAGAGGAACGTCCGGTCGGAGGCAAATTTCTGCCAAATACCGAGTTGTACCGAGTAAACACCGAGCAATATCAAATAATAACGAGGAATAACATCATGTGAAGACCCAATACCGAGTTATTTCGAACTATCTTGAGCAATACCGAGTTATACAAAAGTTGTATCGAGTATTTCCTAGAAAAAACTCGGTACAACTCGGTATTTCTCGATATAGCTCGGTATTGGTCTTCAAAAAGCGGTATTCATCGTTATTATCAAATAATACCTAGTTGTACCGAGAAAACACCGAGTTTTTTGACGAAAATTTGACTCCGACCGGACGTTCCTCTACGTCCTTGCACCGGATGTAATAAAAGTTCCTTTGGCTTAAGCATACACTGACCGGATCAATATCGGGTCTAACAAGCCACTACCCAAATGAAGTATTGTTAATAGCAGGTTTGAACGAACGGCTAATATCGAGTGTTGGATGAGTCCAGTAAACGATGGGCGGGATCAATACCGTTTAAGTTAGGGCTTCAGGTATTTTATGCTCCTTCTCCTTCCTTCAAGACCCTGAGCCGCAGCATCTCGGGCGCCGGAAGTTGGAGGTAGAAAGCTAACGCGGCGTCGGCATACCGTAAACCCACTGTCCTTCTTCCTTTTAACTTTTTCAATACCTCTTTTCAGTTTTTCTTCAGCTTCTTTTCATCCTAAATAGAGAGCATTTCTCTTATTTTGTTTGTACCGAATCCCTAACTTGAATATGCTTGTGATTTTTAAGTTGCAAACCAATTCCTGCTACTATGTGCTAGAAGTTGATGATTTGGGAAGAATTACTGGCTGATTTTAGTATTGGTTTTAATCGATTTGAAGGATGCAATTTGAACAGCCTTTTCTAAGTTCTATTTTAACCGACTTCAATTTTCTTGCTATTTTAAAGAAGTTCTTGTGATGAGATAAAAATTTTCACAACTGGATCGGTATATTACCCAACTTTCAAAAGCTTTATTTTTTCGCAATAGTTTTACAACTAATTCTATATGCGGCTACGGCCGTCGGGAAAATGTTTTTATTACTTGTAACATGAAGGCGAGCTATTAGGTGTTATGGTTTAGGAGGAAGTTTTATGCCTTCTTTTCGTTTTTTTTTGGAACCTGTAAGTTTTATGTTTCATGTCTTCTGCAGTACTGGTATTCCTGGAAAGTGAAATGATTTCTGGTATTACTGGACTGTCTGATTCAGTGAAATCTGCTATATGATATTTTTGTTATTGGCAAGATTTCAGTTGTTTGGTTTGCTAACTTATTTAAATATATGAGATATGTAAATATTATCTCATACTTTGTTGGTATGTCTTGTGGCATCTTGATATCTAACACTAAACCAAAATTACCAATAGCATCTTGATAATATTCATATTATTTATATCTTAGGAACATGAAAATCTTAGTAACTAAACCATATACCCCATGTCTGATTTCCTAGAGATTGTCTTTAAGGATTTTGACAAGATTAATATTTTTTCTACAAGAGATGCTATTCCCTTTGAGATCACTAACACAATATTTCTGAAGTAACAAGCAAAAACTTTGACTTCAAGAAAATAATCTCTGTTTATAAATAAGCAAGGGGGACATGCAACCCAATAAAGATTTTATTTTTGGCTTGTGAAATTGTTGCATTGACCTTTTTGTGTGTATGTTCTCATTTTTCAAAATACTTCACATTTAGAAGTAGAAAATTTATTTAGAAAGCAAGAAGAAGATGTTGTTAATTAGTTCTTAGAGCTTAATATCATATTTCTTATATAAGTTACTACTTAATCGGTAATCCTTAATTATAAAAAAAAGTCTTAGTAACTTGTAATATTATTCTTCTTTTCACGTTTTGTATTTTTGAGTGTTTATTGCATTATCAATTTTGGCCATATTTGTATAGTTAGGGATGATAATGAGAGTTAGATTTTGACCCAATATCATGCATAAATCACAAGATGATAGATCTATATGTTTTATGCTTTGCGTGAAAGCTTAAAAATATATCAGGTCATTTATTATGTATTGACTTAGTATTTATGTATGCATTATATGGTAAAGTATATTTCAACCTCATTTATGAAATCCTTAAAATGTGCTAGGTGATTTTACATAAGTTAGATTGTTATACATCATAGATTCTTATATAAGTTAATGCATGGAAGTGTAAGGCAATCTTGAGCTTCTTGTGAAGGAGTTTAGAAGGAATTGATAAGAGAGATAATAGGGGAGAGGACAAAGAATGATATAGGGATATCAAGAAACTCATTTTCAAGGGATCAAATTATCATTTTGAAGAATTGATGGTAACTTTTTAAGGAACTTCTAAAATTGATATTTTTATGTTTTTAATTCTCCTTCTTTGTTATCTATGTTAAGTCATTCTCTTCCCTTAACAGACTTGTATTTTCTCTTTTTTTCTTTGTTAAGCAATGGTGTACTTGAGATTTTGAAAGGGGTGATGAGTGCTTTTTAATTGTACACATACTTTTTGCCTTTTTGTTAGAGCAGATCTTCTCCTCTCCTGTGGGCTTAAACTTGCTTATGTTGAACATTATAGATTTGTTTTACTTTTTGTGGTGCTTGGTCTCTTTTGCAATTATTTTATGGTTCATTGTATTTGTTCATGGATTGATGCTTCCATGAAGTTGGACTATTCTTTTCTGATTATCTGGTATAAAGAGTGGAGATTTATAAGGAATACGAAGATGTAAAGTTCAAGATCAAACATTTGATGGTTCAAAGATTTTTTGGAGTTTCATGATGCTTGGTTTTCTAAACCCGTAGTGACTTATGAAGTCACTAATCGGTGTATCAAGATTTTTGGAGCTATGAGTGAAGAAGACTAAGATAATGAGGGATGAGAAAGCTCTCTATCATTGCTATTTAATCCATTTTATTCATTATCTCTATCATATTATTCTCTTACGGCTTGAATGATTCAAGGCTTCTCTTTTTTCTTTGTTAAGAGAGAATGTACTTGAGTTTTGGGAAGGACTAATGAGTGTTCTTTTATTGTACAGCATGATTTGTTTCATTTTTGTTAGTAATTAGATGATCTCTCATTTGTTGTCGACATATGTTATTATATTAGATCCTCTATTATCTTGTGGACATAGGCTTACTTTAGTTGATTAGCACAAATATTGATTTTTTTGTGGTGTTTGATCTTATTTGTAGTTATATTATGGTTCATCGAATTTGTTCTATGTTTTTGTAGACATTATTTCTTGAATAGTTGGTATCAAACTAGAGCTTATGAGAAATATGATAACATGAAGTTTGAGATTGAGATGTTTTGTGGCTCAAAGAGTTTTGTGCTTTGGAATTGTAAGATGTGTGGTGCTCTAATTCAATATGGACTTGTTAAGGCAATTCCATGATTGAAGAAGATAGGATAATGATGGATGAGAAGCCTCGCTTAATTATTCTACTAGTGTGCAAATGAATCAATAGGCTAAAAAGTTACTCTTGACTAAGGTTGGTCAGACTTGTTAATGATTGTTTAATTAACTAAACAAATTTAAAAATTTTCATAAATATTCAATTAATAAATGAACAAGCATGAATAGTCAGTTGCTCTAATTTATTATAATTAATAATATTATATAAAACTCACGAAAAATATTTTTACAAAGCTCAATTAATACTCAATAATACACTTATTTAATTCTTGATAATCTGCTTGTTTAGAAACAAATTCATGTTTAAGACTTTGTAATAAATTCATTTAATACTTTAAATATTTAATTATTACATCATTTGATATATCTAAATTTTTTATTTATTTTAGTTAAATAAAATGTTGTATGTTTTATGTTCATTAAGCAGATGTTTGATAAGGCTTGTTCAATTAGCAACCTAGTTGTTCGATAGTTTTGTTCATTTATAAGTTTTATAAGGCCCATTCAGTTAGCGGACTAGCAGGTCGATAGTTTTATTTATTAATAGACTTGATAAGGCTTGTTTGTTGTAACAAATATATAAATAATACGACTTGTAATTGGCTTAATAAGGCTCTTTTATTTTTCCAAGTGAGCTACTCGGTTATAGCTCGGCAATCATAATGTGAAATGATCTTGAGCCAAGCTCAATTCTAGTTCATACATCCATGTTATTAAATAAACTTAAATCAAGCTCGAGCCAAGCGCAATCAAGGTTTTTTTAAAATGAGCATTCGAGCTCAAGCAAGCTCTTGATTGACTTGGTTCAGTTCATTTGTTGTTCTAGATTCAATTATATTTGGTAAATGATGTTTTTGACAGTGGCCTTAGAGGAAAAAACTGCGAAAGTTTTGTGGCTCAAGCTTTAGTTTTTGTAAATGGCCAAAAGTCTCTCAACAAACTTTATTAGAAGTAAAATAACTCTACTTGCTTCTTGTGCATGTCATTATGTTATTAAATTGCATTTAAATGTGTTGAATTTCATCATTTGAGATTCAAAGAATATTAATGTAACTGTTGAGGATAAAGTTTATGCTTTGTTGCTATTGTTCGCTTTATCTCCTTCTGAGCATTTTTGGGAAACCATGCTGTATGGATGTAACACAATAAGTTTAGAGGATGATAATAGTTAACTTCTTTCAAAGGCGGTTGAGAGATGACGATCAATTGAAGGTTTATTGTAGGATCTTATAAGCATGAGTGCCTCTAGTCATGCTAGGTACAAGTTTGTAGCAAGTTTTAGAATATTAATTCCTTTTGCTGTAAGAAGAAAGTTTATATAAAGAGGGATTGTCATGGTTTAAAGAGGAAAAACTGCTTGCAAATGGTAACAACAAGGAGAAGTTGGGCGATGTTAATGTAATTGCGTATTGGTTTGGTTTTGATATTAGTGATATTTTTTTTGGTGATTGATGAAGATAGGTGCTAAAAGTCATGGATTATGAGCTCAACTTTTATTCAAATGCATTATATTTTGGAGATATTTTTCACATATGAGCTAAGTTATAACCGTTGCATTTTCATGAAAATGGAGTTCTGCAAGACGAGAGATTTTGCATGGTGGAGTTGTGGATGCATGAGGTTGTGTTTGTTTCGTTGATTGGAGTCAGGTATGTTCTAAAATGGAGAAAAAATATATTAATTTTAAGTGCTCTCAGTGTTGTAGGATGTATATTCTCTAGTAATGCTAATACCTTTGAGGTTTGTACGTTTGCTTTGGTTATCTTGAAGAAAAATAGACTTGGTGGATCTATGTATTACATTATGCAATACCCAATGTTGATGATTTAGATTTGATAACCTTAGTGAAACATCTAAATTTAGAGAAGCAAAAAAGAGTTAGCATTTAGTTTTTGGGAATTGTTCTGGAATGAATAGATGCACAAGTTGAGGGAGGGATTTAAGAGATGGTTAGAGTACTCTATCACATAGTCTTTCTCAATACTAGTTTGTACAGTTACAAAATTTAAATTGAATATATGCTTATTTTATGATAAAAAATTTAGTAGGCGCACGATGGTTTTAGCAGGTACACCTTCATAATGTAATATTTGTGCTACACATCTCTCTTGTAGATACTCAACTCGGACGAAATTTTATGCTTGATGAGTCTTCCAGGGTTTTGTCGTTTTAGAGTGATTGCCTTGAAGAGGAGTTATAAAGCAGATGCGTTTCATTATAATATTAAGTTAAGGGTGAGATTTGTTAGATATTTACTAATTATCATACATGAATGACATTGTGAGGTAGTTTACAAGCTTTTTATGTGAAATTATGTTGGGTATTGACTTGATTTAATATTCATGCATGAAACACCTTGTGGGTAGGTATCAATCTTCTTGTGTAAAAGTTTGAAATTGTTGTGATTTTGCAGTAGTTAGGTATTTTTGCAAGGGGTGGTAGCTATATAAGTTTGAAATATCATTGTAACAAATTGATGGTACCTTAATTTGAGAGATTTGGTGCCACTTTTTTTTTCTTTATTGAGCGGGAGTTTATTTAGGTTTTTGAAAGGGTTGGTCATGTGTTTTTATTATACATTATGATTGTGACTTATTTGATAGTAGATCAAATACTCTCTCCTCTCTTTTGGATGTAGGCTTACTTAATTTGAATTGCATAAATGTTTCTTGATTGCTCTAGTATTTTTAAATAGACACCAAAAAACATTTTCTTCAAGTTGATTTTGAGACCAAATGTACTACTTTTATGACATGTTTTCTAAATTTCGTATTGTTCTTATATATCATTTGATTTTAAACTCAAAACTAAGCACAATATGTGATAGATATCACTTTCATAATAATACCGCTTATATCTTAGTAAAAGTTAACCATACATTGCACAGACACGATTTCTTAGATATCGCCATCAATGATTTTGATAAAATCAATTAATTTATTTGGAAATGACGTCCACTTCAAAAGCACTACGAAGAAATCTTCCCTGAAGCAGCAAATAAAGATTTGGACTTTGAAAAATCATTCTATTTGACTAATAATAAGAAAAGGGTCTATGCAGCATTGTAACCTTTTGTTTTTGTGCTGTAACTTGATGCATCAGAGGATTGGCTTTTTACTTGATTATTATCTAATTATTGAAATTCTTCATGTTGACGGAGCAGAATCTTGTGGAAAGCAAATATTTTGAGGAAGAGGATGATATTTCATTTGATATTAGAGCTTGATAATATCATTTTCTATATAAACTCTTTGCCCTGAACTGTGAAAATTGGCTTTTAAGAAGTTGTGATTATGTGTTAGCATTTTGTCTTGTCTTATCTTTTGATTGTTGCATTCTCAGTTTTATCAGATATGTGAGTTATTCTTGTGATGATTTATCTTTTTCCAATTGCGGTTTCTAGGTATAATCATGGTGAAGCACAATAATGTAGTGCCAAATGGTCACTTCAAAAAGCATTGGCAAAACTATGTGAGGACCTGGTTCAACCAGCCTGCACGAAAGACCAGAAGACGTGTTGGTAGGCATCTTGCACTATGTTATTTACAAATATCCTGAACTAGCTGTTTGTTCAGACTTGGCCCTCATTTGGTACAGCTTTCTTACTGCTTCTTAAAGCAGATTTTTAATAAAAAATTAAAAATTCTATACTAAAAAATTGTGTTAAGAAGCAACAAGAAAGCCGTTCCAAACGAAGCCTTTTAGATTATTTTTAATTGTTTCATTTGATGTTTTTTTCTAATCCTATATTTAATTAATTCAACTCTTGTTGGAAATTGCAGCTAGACAGAAGAAGGCTTTGAAAATCTTCCCTCGCCCAACATCTGGTCCCCTCCGCCCAGTTGTTCGGTGCCAGACTCTGAAGTACAATATGAAACCAAGAGCTGGTAGAGGCTTTACTCTCGAGGAACTCAAGGTATTTAGCAAAGTTTATCATCAAATTTGTTCTGTTTTCCTCTTACATGTTATATTGCACTATGAGTTCACATTTTTTTTGTCAAGTTGTTAATATACAGCCATTACTGTTCTCTTTCAGATCCCTGAACCCAGTAGACCTGCCTACCCTTTTCTTTTATTTTTAACAATTTGTATTATGTTCCTGAATCTATCATCATATGAGGTCTTTATAAATTCATATATCTGGCTTTATATAGGCTGCAGGAATTCCCAAGAAGCTTGCACCCACAATTGGCATTGCAGTTGATCACCGTAGGAAGAACCGCTCCTTGGAAGGTCTCCAGGCCAATGTGCAAAGGCTGAAGACATACAAAGCTAAGCTAGTCATTTTCCCAAGACGTGCAAGGCAATTTAAGGTGAATTATACTATCAAAACTTGTTCTCTTAGTAACTTTGTTTCGCATATGGTACTGGTGAGATATATTTTTCCTCAATTATATTATATAGGCTGGTGATTCCACTCCCGAAGAGCTTGCTACGGCCACCCAGGTGAAGGGTGACTATATGCCTTTTGTGCTTGACAAGCCTTCAGTTGAGATTGTGAAAGTCACAGATGAGATGAAGGCTTTCAAGGCTTATGGAAAACTTCGTGTTGAGAGAATGAATGCTAGGCAGGTTGGTGCCAGGTTGAAGAAGGCTGCAGAGGCTGAGAAGGAAGAGAAAAAGTGAAAACCCTGATGCAATCCATGACCAATTAGCCGAAGAGAGAATCTGTTTGCTTTTTGTCACTTGTCAGTTTTTTTTTTATTTTAAAAAAGATTTGACGGTTGCTTTCAAATGTTGGGACTAACGGTTCCTCTAGAATCTCTAGATGTACCACTTTGCTACTTAATTTCATCATGCTTTCAACTTCATCTACTTGGCTCTTATATATTTATATTTTGGTACCCCCTTCTGTTCTACTTTTGAATTATCTTAGTGTTAAGAGTTATTGTGTTTAATTTTTATTATAGAAATCTCTAATATTTATTATTATAATATAAAATTATTATTATTAAGTATATTTTTATTAATTTTATCTTATTTTAATTATTTTTCATGTCTCGACTAAACTGGTTGCTTGCATGGATGATTATTTGTTGCATGTCATGACAAGAATGATTTGTTGAGCTGTTTTACTAAAACAATTGCTAGCAAAGGTTTTGTTGGATCCAAATATTTTTTTTTTTGGATGATACTTGATGTTATTAGCAGGCATGCTTAGTGAGTGAGTGTGTTGGAATCTATGTGAGAATGGAGAGTAGAGCTAGAAAGATAATAAATAGAATAATAATAAAAATAATGAATCACGAACTAGCATTGGAATCAATAAAAAAATAAATACTTAAATCATTTTTCATCTCTCTTTATTTATGGGATTTTGAAAGGTATAGGAAATGTTATATCAAAAAAAAAAAAAATTACAACTTTATACAAATGTCTAGACATGATGTGATCCTTTGATTGGTTGAAAGAGGATGAGGTATGAAGGGCTTCAATGAGTTATCTTTGGGTGAGCTCATTAGTGTTGCGTAGCAAGTAGGCTTGGGTGAGTTAGTTGGCAAGCGTTAAGATGAGGGGACCTGTGACCAACATGTTTTTGTATGTTGCCAGTGACTTTTGTGAGAGATCTTGGATCTCCTAAGAAGTGAGTCAAGTGACATATTGTCATGGGAAGGAAGAAGCCCTTCGGATGATTACGGAAAGATGAAATGATGGTTCATTAAATAGGCATTTTTTTGTAGCTTAGCTTGACAAGATTGCATGAGGATGATTGCTTTGGAAAAGACCAAGAGATTGAGATGGTAGTCAAGGTATATGGTGGGTGTTGAGTTCCTAGCTTGATGAGATGAGAATTCTTTGATTTTCCTTACAATAGGGCAAGTTCCTTGGTAGCCTCAGGAGAGTTTTGATTGTTTTCCTACGAGTTTCAGGCAAGTAGCACCTCTTAGATCAGTAGGCGAGTTCCCGTCGTGGGCCCCCCTTGAGGGCGAGTTCCTTTAGCATGATATCTCAACTACTTGTTTAATATCTATGAAAGCATATATGAGTATGCATTTAGTTTCTCAATTCACTGGACCTTTTGGCATGTGAATGACAAAAAGGGTGAGTGAATGATTTTTAATATGATTATCAGACATAAAGCATGAAAGTAAATGGAGTGTTAATTAATACCTTCGTCGCTTGCTAACTACATTAACACTCCAAAATGTTTAAAATGGTTTGAAGCGACAAAGGTCGAAGGGATCATAGTCGGCTAGTGATGAATGTCGGATGGATCGTAATCAGTGAGTAATGATATTTAAAGGGACGATAGTCAGCGGGCAATGATTGTCACACCAAGAATCTAATTTAGAAGAATTCTCTCTTAGCTTTTAATAATAACACCACATCTCTCTAATTTTATTTATCAATAATTATCGGCAATAAAATTATAATTCAAAGTATCAATGTACATCTGTATTCGTTATTCCAAGAATTATATACATTACTCGTGAATCATACAATCATATCATCTAACCAAATCCTGATTACAAAAGAAAAACTAAAATAAAAAAAAGGAACCTGAGAAAGCCTAATTAATATCCCACTCCTGCTCCCTTGCCCTGATCTGAAATCAATTAAATCACATATAATGAGTTAAATAACCTAACAAGTTACACTAAAATCTTATAACTGAATTCCAATATATCAAAGAAGAAGTATGCATGTCATTAATCAATTCACAACAATAATAGTCATATGATCAAGAATCATTGCAGAAATAATAAAACTCACATACAGTACTATAAGAATCTATCAATAGTAAAACAGTATGGTATGTAAGCTAGTAAAGTAGTACAGTGGAAAAATCAATAAACTATTACAAGTGTCGAATCCAAAAAAAAAGTCATCATAACAGAACTATCAATCAGTAAAACAATCGTATAAAGCGGTAAAACCAAAGCATCAGTAAAAAATTGTCAAACTTAAATAACTATTGTAAAATTTTATAATAATATATACATGTTATCTAGTGAGTCTATATCAGTATCATATATGTATCTTAATCACATGCTTAGTATATCATGTGCTTAGTATATTACATATATAATATCAGTAGTAAATACAGTGAATCAATAACAGTAATAGTATTAATAACAATTCAGTAATGGTATCGACTATGGTGTTGGTATCAGTAAATCCAATAGCCGTAGCATTAAAACAATGCAATAATAATAAATATGTATAATAAATTTTTATAGTAACAGTAAATTAGTACAATATCAAGAAAATGGCATAGTAATGATGAATATGTAATATGTATTTCAGTAATCACACTTAAACTAGTAAGAAATCCTGACTATCACTATAATTTTTAGTAGTCGGTATCCTATTAGTAAAAAATGTTGTGTCAGTAAGCATATATGTCACACTTTTTCCGTCGGTACAGAAATAACTCCTTATAACTCCCAATCATTCCTTTGAAATCATTATATCATTTTATAGTTATGGATAACACCAAACCAATGTATTTAAAAGAAAGTTTGTCGGCCCACCATCTTGTATAGGTCAATCAATTTTTATCATACGATTCAACCAATCTTTATTTAGGCTTAACCAATCTATTTATCTTTTACACACATTACAATGAAAGCAATATTTACCAGCTATTACCCAATTATATACTAGTATTCATTATTAATGCTTATATTAAAAACATGCTTAGTAAAATACCTATAGAGTGAAAATGCATAATTTCAAAATATAACTAAATTATTAAAGATTGTGAAAAATATCATTTCAAGACTTTAATCGTACTACAACACTATTTTTCAAAGTCAAAATTATTTTTTATTCAATTAAAACCATACAAATTCTAAAAACTAGGTATAAAATTTTCATAAATCACTCAAAAACATTCAAAATCTAAATCTAAAAAATATATAAAAAGTTGCATTATGAAAGTTTTACAAGTATAAAGTTATCCACATTTTGCGATAATGAAAATAGAAATTTAATTAGAGAAATTGCAAAAACATCAATATTTTTAAAGCTTAGATAGGCATAATGCAACCTAACTCGGTCCAATAACTTTATCAACTGGCCTAACGACTAAAAATGGCCCGAAGCTCCTCAAAATTGAGTTTCTCTCACTAAAAATTCTCTCTTTCTTCTTCGGCGACTGTAAATAATGAAATTTAAAATATATAAAAATAAAGATAATGGCTAAGCGCTGCGGCACTAGTTTATTTTTTTCAAAAATATAAAGATTGGAGAGATGCAATGTCACTATTTGGGCGCCAGGTACTATAGCAGAGCTGAGGCACTCCGACACCTAGCGATGAGGCACTCAAATAGTTATACTTTTTAGATTTTGCCAAAATTCTATCCAGACCCAGGACTTATTCTAAAACTTACACAACTATTTTCAAGCATTAAAAGACTTCCAAATATAGTCAAATAGGTGGGAAACATATAGTCAAATTTGTACCTTTGAAAAAAAAATTAATATATTTTTTAGTTGTTACAATCAATGTTGTGAAAATAAGACCAGACACGAACCACGAGAAGGAGAGGTTCATGATTTAACCGGTTGAATTGGATGACATAATAAAAAATAATATTATTAAAAATTAATAAAATTAACATAATAATGATATTTTCATTCCAAATACTAGATAAAAAGTTAAACAAAATAAAAATTATGAAACATATAACTTACATAATTAATTAAAAGAATTATTTTAAGAGGCAAAATAATCTCAATCTCTTTAATTTCTAAGAATTTTACACTCATAATAAATGATAATTTAATATTCAATTTTTTTCAATTTTAAATTTGAATTTTAATTTTATTTAATTTACATATAACAAATCAATTTAATATAAATTTTTACTATTTAATTACAATATTCATTATAAATTTTATTCAAATATAATTTTAGGAATTTTATTATAAATTATTAATTATATTTATGTTATATTTAACTATATTTATATCATATATGTTATATACCAATTTATTCATATATTTATATCTAAAAATATTTATATAAAAACATTATCATTAATAAATAGATAAAATTATTTTTTAGTTTATAAATAAATAATAAATTACTATTATTAACTAATAAATAAATATTATTACATTATAAATAATGAATTAAAAATCTATTTAAAAATGAATTTTATGGATATTATACATGTTATTTGCTCAGAACCTCAACATATTTCTTTAGTTTCACAAAACTTGGAAACTCTTTCTTGCTATTGTTTAATATATATTTGAGTTTTTTTCTTTTTTAATGTGTTAAGAGCTCACATGGAGTGATGAGGTCATGTGAAAATGCTTCATGCTGAATTTTGGGTCAAATTAATATTAAATAAGATTTCATGCTAATTTAAAATTAAATATTTAAATATAATTATTTTGTATTATTTAAAAAATCATATAATATTTAATCTTAATATAAAAAAAAATTAATTATTAATTAATTATTTAAAATTGTGGTAATTAATGGGAGGGTTCACCAGGGCGGTTCGCGATTGAATGGCACTGCTGACTGGTCAGTAGGTTTGATGCAAAAATGCGTTTTATTTCAGGCAAGCGATAGAGGTTAGATGGACTATAGTCGTGTGACGTAGTCAGAGGGACCGTAATTAATGAGCAACTGTTGTCAGAGGGGAGCCTCGGTTGATAGTGGTTGAGCATAGGCCCAACGGCGGGCTGAGTGGGCTTGCGACGATGATCGGGCCTGTGAAGTCTGGCTACAATTACTAAGCAGTGAGGGTTCGTCGACGGTTGTGAATGGGTGAAGCGCGGGTTTATTAAACCTCAAAGTTCTCTTGAGTCTCTAACTTAGGGTCCAATCCTTCTCCCAAAAACAGTCTCACAAAACTCCAATCCATGTTCAGGTGGATTTACAGGGAGAAAAAAAATTTAATTCATCTCTCTAAAATCATATCAAAATCATCGAGAAAATATATTAAAACGTACGCTAAATCCATTGAAATGCAAAATCTAGGTTTTCGGTCTTCCAGTTTGAAACAATGTTCTCCTAGAGAGCAAGGAGACCCCTTATTTTCGTTCAAGATGAAAAATTGAGGGAAACGAGAACTTCCTACCACTTAAACCTGAGAACTATATACTCTTTTAAGCTCAAGTGTATTTATTTTTATTTCAGTTCAATCAATAAAATAAATAAATACTTTGCCTCTACAAAATAATTATTTTCATATAAATTTAATTAGATGCCACATAAACAAAATAATAAATTTAAATAAATAGACCATGAATTAATTGAATCAATTTTAAGAATAACATCTAATATATAATTCCTTTACTTATTTGTATTAAATATATGGAACACACACCATAAATTCCCAATCTCTCTTCTTTGGCTATTGCAGTGTGATTTTTCATATATATATATTATTATATATATAATATATATATATTTTTTTTTTTTTTTTTATTTATTAATTTTGGTAGAAACTTTTGCTCTGTATAGAATTATATAACAATTAGCCATGGTAAAAATTTATTCCTTTCACTCATATTTGATATCAAAGTGAACTATGAATGATATGTATGTAATAATAAAATTTTGGGTGTTAGATATGCAAATAGAGTAATTTTTTTTTAAATCCCATATGTATAATTTATGCAAAAAAAAAAAAAATTTCTCATTCCGCTGTGTCAATCTAAAGCTAACAAATATATATATATATGCAGCTCCAGAAAGAGTATATATTTTGAGAAGATGAACATCATTAATTCAGTCTAAAAATACTAAGTGCTATCAACGAGGCTGAGGTTTGAGCAGCTCCTACTAAGAAGCTCTATGAATTCTCTTGCAGAATCTTCGCTGTCAACGCTGTAAGCTACAGGCTTTGTGCTACAGATGAAATGGATGCTTCAACCTCAACTATTACTGAATCACTGATTGCAAGCAGGTACCACCGTGCGGTCCCTTTCAATTCTAGATTTTAGGCTTTTTTGGCCCTACACTATTTTTACGAAACAAAAGGACTGGATCTATGGAACTTCGACGTTCACAAAACTTTTTTACATTTTCTGAAAAGCCTACTGAAAATGCACTTCATGAGAGATTTATTATTTTCCAACATGAAAATAGCCTACAGAAAAAATAAGTTGTGGTCCATTGCTTAGTGGGAGGACCAGACAAATATTTCCCAAGCAAAAGGTGTAAGATGATCCACCAAATTTGTGAAAGAATTTACAAAGATTGCTCTTTCATATCTATTATACAAAAAAATCTGATTTTGATTAGTTCACTTAGAATAGACCTCAAAATCCACCGAGGTTTAGAGTGGTTAGTGGGCGAGCACAGTTGGGAACCCCCCATCCCGGGTTCGAATACACGCTACTAAGGCCTCGCCTCTTAAGTGGGGCAAAACAAGTGTGGGCCAAATACTGGTAGGTTCAGTTGAGGGATTAGTTACGCCGCCAAACACTTTCTTTGGAGTGGTAGCGGGTAGATATCTCATTCCAAAAAAAATAAAAAAAAACTATAGCATTACTGTTCATACTTTTGGTAGCTCATCTTGAACTTTCGGGTGGAGTTTGGCTACCAACAAGGTTCGAAGCTTGCGGGGCTCAAAAGTTCCAAAATAAAAATAAGAAAAAACTGATCCTACTTTTCAAATCTCTGCACAAGCTTCAAAGCTACAGTGTCTATGATTAAAGATAGAGATTGAATGACGAAAACCAGCTAACACTAGGACCCAATACTATACTCCCATCAATGAATGGCAGAGAGATGCTGACCTGAAGGATTGGGCCCCCCCCTAATTCCAAAAGCATCATCATTGCCAGAAATATATGTGTGAATCATAATTCGCAAATGAAAACTGTATAATTATAAGATTATTTAGCAAAAAGATTACTGTTATCTGACAAAAGGGTACCGGAGATATAGTAATCCCTTACACGTGAGTCACCATCTCTAGCGAGAATGCCCTCTAGGTCACCCATGATCCTCGCCAACCAGATCTCAAGGTTCCTCTGCATCTCCTTGAAGCTGTTCCTAATGGAATCCAGTGATCTCCTCATAGCAAGCTTGGCCTGGCCAGTAAGCTCATCTCCAAGATAAGTCTTGGCTGTCTCTGCGTGAAGAGCGTTTAGCTTCTGCCTCATCTCTTTTGCTCGATGCTGGAGTGCGGATGCTTCAACAAGATAAACAGTTTGCTTCTGAGTTCGAAAATCCGGGCTCAGGCTTGGTTCACAGACATCAGTGAGTTGCTGAAACAATGAGAAAAAGATGAACTTTACTTGATCAGGGCAAAACTAGGTGTTAGTTTCAGCCAGTTTATGATTAAAATTTTTCAAACTTGGCTTAACAAATAAGAATTTAAACTTCCAATTGGAATACATTTAGCTGGCGATGACTAAAAAGCAGATCAACAGAAACAGGAAATTAAATGATTAAACGCTTGGTAAGATGAAAGCAAATTACCATTCTCCTACATAAATCATCAATCTTTCCGGCTAGAGATTGGTACCGCTTCCACAGCTTTCTCAAGAGCAAGGGGACCTTTGTCAGCTCCACTTTGTCTACCTTCTCCAAATTACTCAACTCTTGCTCTAGTAATTTTAGCTTGGAGGATACTCCTGCAGCATCATTGTTTACCTTCCATGGATACTCCCTCCTGTAAATAAGTTAAGCCATTTGAGTTACTGAACTGCTGATCTATCAGAGTATGGTGTTAATTGAACTCTATTGTAAGTCACCTTGCTACGTGATGCTTCCCATAGTACGTTGATTCATGGGAATCAAACTGGAGATCCTACAGGGTTGAATCAAATTAGCAAATCAAAAAGCCAAGTCATAAAGCTATACTATCAGAGCAAATTGGATGAGAAGAGAGAGTACTGGAGGAATGAAATTAAATTAGAATATAACTATGAACTGTGTTCATCAATGAAAGCTACAGTCCGAATGCACCCTATCAATAAAATATACATGATTATATTTATTCCAGCCATTGAGTTTAAAAACAAGAAAAGTAACGGTAGGTAAAAAGAACTGTAAGAAATAAAGGCCTTGCTTGTCACGTGAGCTGTAAATGGTAAACGACAAGTTGGTGTTAGGTAGTGAACTTTACACAAATAAACAAAAGCAATCAGCAGACACAAAGATAATGAGCAAACAAAAGAAAAAGGAGGTTAATTAAGTTTCAGTGATCAATTCATTTTTCAAACCAATCCACCCACAGAACCCAATGATTTTTCTATGTCAAAATTTTCTTCCCAGCTAGCTAAAATTGTAATAGGAATACCAAACAGAGGTAAAATCAGGGACAGCCTGCGGGCGGCCCTCGCCCTCTTAAATTTGGTTTCGAATGAACCCTCATGTAAATACTTTAAATATTTATAGTAGGGAGGATTTGCCTATAAACCTCTTAGAGCAATGTACATTATGGAAGCTTTACCGCCCCGAGCCTGTAGTAAACCCTTTCATTTCCGCCGCTAATACTGGCGACTGCTTCAAAGAAAATCCGCCATACCGGAAAAATAAACGGAATCTATACGAAAGATGTCGTAATTCTGTTTTCTTCGTCATCACCTTCGGAGCAAAAGGTTTAAATTTCATAAATTAGAAGCAAAGCGAGGGAAAGATGAGGAACTCCATGAGTATGGCGTGAAGTTAAAGTAGCTACTGTTCACAAATTACGGCTAAGCTGCACCCGTACAAAGCGAAAGTTGGAGAAAGTAATTATATGGACTGAGCGAAAGCAAAAAATAAGGAAGGTAAAATGCCGATGAAATATCCAAATTGTGACAATATCAACCCCTGCAGTATGCCAGATTCGTATGAAACGATTTCAGGAAAATCAATAAAAAAAAAAACTCATCGCTTGAAAAATCCCTAGTCCTAACCTGCCATTCCGCGTTTGGGCCCTCCGTCCATAGCTTGGAAGATGCTGACGCCGGTGAGAAACTCGGCCTGAATCTGTTCCCCCGGCAGTACATCATCGCCATATCATCCAGATCAACGCTCTCCTCAACAAAACAGGACTCCGGCACAGGTTCCATCTCCTTCGGAACCCTAATCGTTCCCATTCGCTCGTAACCACAGCAATAACCACCCTCCACTTCATCCTCCGCGTCCAACACTTCCTCCGCCTCATTTTTCCATAACTCAGCTTCCCGCTCCACCCCCGCCACCGACTCTCTCCTTGACATCAAATCGAGCATCTCATCCCTCTCCGCCACCTCCCCTCTGAGTCTCTCAACGGAGCAACGAAGGTCAGCCTCGGTACGCTCCATCTCACTGATCCGCGACCGGAGCGCCGCTATCTCATCAGCCGCGGCTTCGATACGGTGGAGGAAGCGCTTCTCCTCCTGTTGCCAAGCATGACGGTGGCTTGCGAAGATTTCGACGACCCGGGCATTGGCCTTTGAATCCTCCTTGCGGCGGGAGCTCATCTGGTCGAGCTGCTCTTCGGCGTGGAAGAGCTTTAGAGAGAGGATGCGATTGCGGGATTGCAGGGAGGCTACGTGTGAAAGCGAGAAGCGCGGGATAAACCCTAAAAAAACGGCAAAACTGAGACCAAGATAAGAAGAAAGGAGAGCAGAGGTGTCATCCATGGAGGTTGGATCGGGCTTCGGGTTTGGATTTTCCTCTCCCGCAGCCATTACTGATCAGGAAGCAATGAGCAGAGACGAGTTTCTAAAAAAAATATTAAGCGTAGCCGCGAAAGAGCCAGGGGACTCGAAGCCCAAGTTCCTCGTTTTTATACGGATAGTGAGAGCTATGCTAGTCATAGGCCTATAAGATGAGATCGGAATCCCGACATAAAACTAGGTGAGAGGGAGTAGCCAATTATGTGGCCTAAGGACATCTCCAACCCAACTCCAAGCGCTTGGCGTCCCTCCCCAACTCCAGCAGAATCACAAATTTCCCGGTATTTGGCTGCAGGTGACAGTGGGACGCCAATATTGACGTTGCACTGTTCATCTCCGCCAGTTTTACCTCTCTACCGAATTTGCCGCGGGAAAAAGAGACGACCGTTACCTGTAAAAGTGTGAAAAGTGGAGTTCCATTAGAGATGAATCGCGGCATTTTGTAGTTTCACAGAATTTTGGAATGAAAAATGAGATTTTTGGTTGGAGATGCTTTATATATGGTGAAATCTATGTTGCATGTAGGGCTATCAAAATATGGTCAGGGTCAGGGTCGGACTCGGGTCTCAACCCGAAATTGACCCAACACAGTTCAATCTGACCCGAACCATACCCGTTTTTGCAAACGGGTCAATTTTTCTGAACCCGAACCCGACCCGCTTTGGACATATTTTATTAAATTTTTTTAGTTAATTTAATTTATTTAAATCTAAATCAAATTAAGATAAGATTTCATTCAATTAATTTAAAATTAATCAAGATTAATTTAATTTGGGCAACACTGTTTATAATTTTTTGAAATGTCATTTACTTATTTCATAAAAATCTTTTTAAAATCCTCCTAAATTAATTAAAAACAGGTCAAACCAGGTTGATTTCGTGTTTTCAGGTCAACCTAAACCCAACCCGGTTTTACAAAACGGGTCTAAATCCCAAACCCAAACCCGACTGACACGAACTCGAAATTTTTGGGTCGGGTCAAATATTGACACCCCTAGTTGCACCGATAAACCTATTTATGAAGGCGTGCTGTATCCGATACACCAATACACGGATACGCCTCTGATACGGCACCAATACATGTCAGATACGTCTTTGCAGTATCAAATTAAAATACTATTTAATTTCAAAAGGACACGTGTATATGTTGAAAAACAAAAAAAATTGAAAAAAAAGAAAGACTGGTCGTATTTACTTCTGCGGCTGTGAGTGAGGTTCTCTCATTTCTGAGATGGATTTGAGTCTCTTGATAATATGGAAATATTAGAAATTGCTAATCTTTCACCTAAAGAGCCTGAATTAGAAGCTATGATATTTATTGAAGATGATATAGAAGTTCAAAGACAAGCCACTGAAGAAGCTAATCATATCAATCCTTCTATTGAATAATTGAAATGTTATGCGCTAGACAATTTATGTTTATGCTTTTGTTATTGTACTAGACATTTAATGCTTACTTTTATTTTGATATGTTACAAATGATGGTATTTTCATTTTTTTTTTGTAATTTCAAATATTATGCTTTGATTCTTTTCTTAATTTATATATATGATTTATAAATTATAATGTTGTGTCCGTGCCGTACCCATATCCTGCATTTTTAAGAATTTGATGTGTCACGTATCTGTATCGTGTCGTATCCGTATCGGTTCAACATAGGGAGAAATTATTTTGTGTATACACTGTGTATATAAAAATTTGATAAATATTATGTATAAATATATACACAATATGTACATTCATATATTCGAATGATTCTTCCCATTCAGATTCTGAAAAGAATAATTTCTCTAGAATATGAGGTTGTTTAGTGCCCTAGAATAAATATATAAGACTTATTAACTTGATTAATAAGAAGGTATAAGAAGGTTGGAGGTAAGGTAATAACCATTACTGGTTTTCTTTAGGTATAGAATATTCTCAATAGATATTGAATTTAAATATGTTCATAATAATATTATGATTAAGATTTATAAGATCAATTAAATGATTAAACATAGATAAAAATACTTGCATTAAGTAATATTATTAAAGTTAATCCATATCAAGTTAAGATTAATTATGATTTATAATTGAGAGAGATAATTAGCTCCCTGTATTAAAAATCTATTCAACAATTATAATTAACTCACCAAAAAAGTTCAAAAGAGTCAAGTGTACTAGTAAGGACTTCGAAAATAAGATCAAGCTTCAAACTACTTAGTTGTAAAGGAGTCAATCAAATATAACCATATATATTATAGTTATAATCATGAGCTATATCACCTAAAGTTGACCTCAAAATATTCATTAAAATTGACCTCAAAATATTTAAAATCTAACTAAATATATCAGATGTGTCATGAATTTGAATGTTTCTATATAACAGATTATCAACAGTTTTTCAATCCTCCCTTAAGAGCCATCCAGGTATAAACAAAATATCTTAATGAATGCTTTTTATGCTAAACAAAATTATGCCAAGCAGGAGTGTCATCATTTGCAAAATATTCCATGTAGAAATCTTTGAATTTGACATTCTCTAGTTTATCCCAGTAGATGTGATTCAAGGAATTAAGAGTAATGGTTAAATATTGAATAAAATCTCTAAATAGAGAGCCTATATGATCTAAAATATCCCAGACATCTCCAATCATCTAATCAGCAAGCATAGGCATTGTTCTGAACCGATTTCCAAGGGGAAATATAACATGAATTTAGCCAATTGGAGAGAGAGAAGGTCTGTTATAACATCTCAATATAGTTTCATAGACCTCCTTGACCTCAAGACCTCCTTTAGATGTAGGCTTACAAGTGTTAGCCCAAAAAATAAGATGAAGGCGTCTAAGTTGAGATCCCCTGAAATATAAGAATTTAGAGCATAATTTCCCAATAGCCTTGTAAATAGTTTTAGGAATGATAATGCCTCTAATCCAGTATGCCACCATATTGGTGATAGCAAACTTGACATATTGTAATCTACCTTCAAAAGAAAGTAGTCTAGATTTCCAACCCAAAAAGAGATGAGTTACTTTATCCATTAAAGGTGAAAAATCAGTGAGTTTGGTCCTACCTAGAGATATCGAAATCCCTATATAAGAAATTTTTGTGGAGATGTTAGGAATTTGAAGAGAATTCAAAATGTCAGGAGATGGAGGTGTGAGAAGGGAAAGAATAAGAGAGCTTTTTTTACAAGTTAAGGTGCAAGCTAGATAGGTTTGAAAATATATCAAGGGTTCTCATGAGATTGCTACATATAGAAATATCAGCCTTCCCAATAACAAGCAAGTCATCAGTGTAGCTGAGATGGGATAAGTGAAACCTCTCAAAAGTTAAAGCCCTGAAACTTTTGAGCATCATTAAGGGAATCAATAAGGCAAGAGAGAGCGTCCATAATAATATAAAAGAGTAAGGGCTGAGAAGACAACCTTGCCTTAAACTAGACAAGGAAGAAAAGAATCCCTCAAGCGCCCCATCAATACATATGGAGAAAGGAATATCATTGATACAAGCTTTAATCCAGTTGATGAAAATGTCGGGAAATCCTTTATGAGCCAGTCTAGCAAAAAGAAACTGTTTAGAGACCGTGTCAAAAACTTTCCTGATGTCAAATTTTGCACAAAAAATATTTGTTTTTTTAGCTCTTTTTAAACAAGCTAAGAATCTTTTCCACCATAATAGAATTATATATGGAGAGGTAGGAGAGCCGTTTAGAAATGAAAGCATCTTGAATCTGATGAATAATTTCAGGCATAATCAGTTTCATATGAGAAGCAAGAACCTTTGCAATAATTTAATGAAAAATGTTGCAAAGAGCAATGGGTTTAAAGTCCTGAATATTCTCAGCATGTGTCTTTTTGGGATGAGAGCTATGGTAGTGGCTTTAACTCTTTTAGGGAGGTAACATTTAGAGAAAAAAGATTTGACAGCTTTGCAAATCAAGGGCCAGTTATGCTCCAAGTTTTCTTGTAGAAATCAAAATTAAATATGTTAGGTCTAGGTGCAAAAATTTGAACAACCAGAGAAAATTGCCGAATGAATTTCTTCATTAGTAACCAGCATAGTAAGAGAGGAAATTGCGGTGCTAGTAGCAATATTGCCCGTAGGGATAATGTTTATGTCAGTGTGCATTAAGGGTGTTGAGTTGTATAAATCCTTGAAGTGATTTATAATATTGTGAACATTGTTATCACGAGTGAGGTCAGAACTAAGGATAGATACAGAGAGGGTGCATCTATTGAAGGAGTTTCTCTTGTGGAACTTGGAATATAGAAATTTCATATCTTCCTCTCCGTTAGTTAGTCACTTGACTTTAGCCCTCTGAATTGTACAAGAGGCCCATAAAATGTTATAAAATGCAAGATTAGCATTAATCTTCTTAATCTTATTACATAACAATGTGTTAAGAGGATCTCTGTCTATAAGGATCTGACATTGATGTTGTTTAATAGACAAATTTGAACATTTAGCAGCAAGCATGCAAAAGGATTTCCAATTCTTGTCTTTGATATTCTCTTTCAATAATTTCAACTTGTTGAACAAGCAAATGATTGGGTTTCCTTGAGAAGGGGAGGAAAATATGTTTAAAAGTGTGTTCTAAAAATTTGGAATATTTCTCCAATAGTTTTTTAACATAAATCTTTAATGAATTTTCCTTTAAGGATTCACTTTAAGTATAAGCAGGAAATGATTAGAAATAAGACTATTAAGCACCCTATAATATGAATTTGGGAAGGTGTTGATCCAAGAATCATTTACAAGCACACGATCTAGCTTTAAATGAATCGGTTGTTCAAAAATTTGATCAAACCAATTGAAAAAGTTACTAATAAGTAAGCTCCAATAGATTAGTATCAAATATAAAGGTGTTAAACAGATTGAGTCTAAAGGCAACAGTCTCATTTCCACCAGATTTTTCATATTGAGATCGATAGTAGTTAAAGTCTCCTAGCACCAACCAAGGCATAGAGCCATTAGGATTCATATTTTTCAGATCTTCCCAAAGTAATAAGCGTTCCTAAAAAAGTTTGAAGCATATACCACATAAAGTAAAATATTCTGATGAGAGCCAAACTTAATAATACCAGTAGTCATTTGCTTAGAAGAGAAAGTAGGAGAGAATGATAACTAATTCGAATTCCACTTAATCCAAATGCACCCAAGACAGGCAAGCTCAAAGTTATTGAGACTAAGCTCATTTTTAAAAACTTTATGAGATAAACAAAACCAAGGGCAATTGTGGCTTGAGTGATGTATGTCGTTTTCCAACAGATAGAGCAAATTAAGATCCTGATTATGGTCCAAATTTTTACAGTATAAAACCTTATCAGGGTTATTAAAACCCATGATACTTTAGGCAGCAATAGAAGGGAAAA
This sequence comes from Dendrobium catenatum, assembly GCF_001605985.2. Lineage (NCBI taxonomy): Eukaryota > Viridiplantae > Streptophyta > Magnoliopsida > Asparagales > Orchidaceae > Dendrobium > Dendrobium catenatum. The sequence goes on along the minus strand of NW_021319854.1, from coordinate 599,226 downwards.
GCATGAATTATTGTAAGTGATTCGAGCCCTTCTTAGAGCCCCTCCCACTAGTTTTTCTATGTGATTGGGAATCTGATGAAACATTAACTTTATGATGAGATGAGGTAGGATGAGAGCTAGTGTCTATTATGGTTTTAGTTAGAGGGTTGCAAGGAGAACTACAAGGAGTGTCTTTGAGTGGTTCTTCAATATTTTGAGAAGAAGAGGCTTCATATTCTCAGGAGTTTTGTAAATAACTAAATTTATTAGGGGATAAAATTTTAGAGACTGTTTCAGAAGGTAGAGTGATGGTGCTTATCGAAGAAGATTCCATATTAATGGGGGAGCTGAGATATGGGATAGAGGTAGTAGCCGTGTCTCCATGGTTTTTGGGAATCAAATTGTCTAAGTTTTGATTAGGTGCAGCCGAAGCTTTAGGAAGCTCATTAGAAATGGGAAGTGATATGTTAAGTAGAGGCACTACACAAAAATCACGTATTAACAATGGATTTTTCAGTTGAAAATTATTCATTTTCCAGCAGATTTTTGGCTATATTAGTTTTTACCAGTAAAACGAGCATTAGAAAAATAATTTTGGCGAAAAAAATTTGTCATAAAATTTTTTTGGGGAATTTGGCAGCCAAAAAACTTCTCTGACGGTTATCTGGTGGAGAAATTCTACCAGAATAATTAAAAAAAAAGCAAGCTAAATGACTGCCTAGCCTGCCCACAACATTTTCCCCCACCGACATGCACAAGCTGCCCGCAAGGCCCGCCCGCAGGCTAGTTATCCGCCAGAATGCGCCCACGCCTGCCAGCGAATCTAGCCAGCCTACCCGAACGTGCTCCCTCCCGCCAGCCTGATTAATAATTAATTAAATAAGGTATGAAATTAATAATTAATTTAAATAAATTATTAATTTGCAATTAATTAAAATGAGCTATAAATTATTAATTATTTAAATTGCAAAAATATATATTTTTTAGAAACTATCAAAAAAAGCCAAAAAATCTGTAGGGAACAAATCCATCGAAAAATTTGTCGGAAAAGCTCCAAAAAATATGTCAAAAATATTTCATTATAATCAGTTGGAAATGAGCTAGAAAATCCTCCGGAAAGCAGCTGGAAAATTCGATAGTAATAAGCAATTTTCTTGCAGTGAAGGAAGAGCCCTTTGGGATTTTGGGAAGGGGGCCTTGGCCTTCTGCTAGTACTTCTACCTCTTTTGGGCATAGAGGCTGTTTGTTATTCAGGGTTCTGATTTTGGGGACAAGACAAAGCAAGATTGTTGAAGGACTTACAGGTGGAGCAAAAAGATAGTCTCAATTCATATTAGATTTTGAGGTTGAACATCTTCCCATCCACACAAATATGTATGATTTATGGGTAAGTAGATGAAGCAGCCACTTGAACACATACCCTAGTGTAAGTAAGCCTGGATTTTGAGGCTGTAATAGCATCGACAGCTAGAGGATGTCCTATTTTCGTGGTTGTTTTAGATATATCGATAGGAGTCCAACAACATAATGGTTAGTCGTGAATTTTAAATCATATGGGAATAGAAGTAAATTCCTCATGTTTTGGGGAAAAATGGGGAGACAACTTCTAAAAGATGAATGGTTTTCCAAGCACAAACCAGACACCTCTAGACCAAACTAGTTTATAATCCTCAGCACATGAAAACTTAAACAAGAAAAAACCATCACTTAAAGAGATGAGTTTAAGGGTACCTTTAAGCTTATATAGTTTCCGCACAATATTTAACAAAGTCTCGTAATAAGGTATTTTACATGGGTATCCCACGAGCGCAATATTCCACTCGTTGACAGCATCAGAAATGTATTCAGGAGGAAAGTTAATGGTTTCTTCTGGTGTTGATAAGGAAGATATAGTGAACTCATAAGGGTTTGGGGGATCCGCAAGGATGCGATCCCGTAGTAGAGGGGTCGAAGGCCCAATAGAGGAGGGAGGGAGGGGCTGATTAGAGAGTGGAGGGAAAGAGGCAGCGTAAAGGGAGGGGGAGGGATCCTCCAGTAGCCCAAAGCCTCAAGGAGGCGTGGAAAAGAAGAGGGAAACCTAGCCCAACATCATAGATTCTCTCTCTAATTTCTCACTAAAGCAATCACCAAACCCTCCCAACTTTTTCAGCAAATTTTTTTGGGTAAACCTGGGACTTAAAGCCCATATATTAAGAAGCAAAAAATCAAATTACAAGCAACCTGTAAAAGTAAAAACAAACAACCAAAGCTGAACAAAAATTACACAAAGACTATTATAAGAGGCCAAAAATAGGACAAAAGGCAATAAAAAAGACTCAGAAAAAAAGCACAGTCTCATTCATCATGATATATCTGTATAGAAACGAGTAGTCCAGGTGGTGGCACTGGTTGCCCAAAAACCAAAAGCAGGGTGAATTTCAGTAAATCTGGCTGTCATAGAGCCTCCATCCCGAAAGCAATAATCCACAAAAGCGAGCCAGGTTGCCACGCAGGCCCTCCATGGCTCGGAGAGACTGGCTTTGCTCATCATCGTCTGAATGCCAATCGTCCACCCCCAATACCAGCAATAGTCTTTATAGTATACCCAAGAAATTTAAGAGAATAAATCCATCAGCAAACTAGAGTGAGGGTTGAACACAAAAACCTCACAATCCCAAAATTCTGCTTCCCATGTCAGAAAAAAACAAACAAACAAAATCTGGGCCAAAGCAAGCCACCTGAGAGAGAAAAGAAACCCAACAGACACACAGTAATATGCATCAAAAACCTGGAGGCAAACCATCCTCCTCCAACAAAACAGGAGAGCTAAGTAGATAACTAAATGCCCGAAAATCTCTGAAAAAGTGTTCATTTGTTTTTCCATTTTGCAGTTTTCATTCTAACAGCCGAAGATATATTGCAAATAACTTTAGCCACATTATTTCTAAACGTATAGAAACGACGGTTGTTCCATTCCCTCCAAATATGGTAAGTAATGTAGATAATGGCTAAATAACAAAATTATTTTCCATATCTATTTCAAATCACAGAGTTTTCAATAAAATCCAAAGCCTGAGGTAGAGTAGGCCTAAACAAGAAGCTAGTAAAATCCGGCAGAATAGTCTTAAGAATATAAAAGGTGAAATCACAATAAAAAAATAAATGTGAGTGATTCTCAAGATGACCCAAGCAAAGAGAGCAGTTAAGAGGCACTTGGATACATCTAAGTTGCAGGTTATCCGCAGTTTTAAGTTTACCAATCCTTGCCATCCATGTAAAACAAGCATACTTAAGGGCATGTTTTTTGTGCCAAATGGATCTATACCAATCTACCTGTGGTAAATCAGAGTAAAACAACTCTATGAAATTTTTAAAATCCCATTTAGGAGATCCATTCCATAAAACCTCATTGATATCTTTGATTGCCATAGTCTTTAAGCTCTCATGAATACTCGTGTGAATGTAATGAGACAGCTGCCAAGTATCATTCAAAATAAAGTCTTTCATTATAGCATCATCCAGAACCGATAAGTGAAAGTTTTCACCGAGAAAGTGTCCATTAAGCCACGGGTCCCAGAGTAAAGAAAATTTATTGTGCTTAGACACAGAAAAATATAACACCTCTTTGATTTTTAAAACAATATCAGTAATTTTATGCCAGAATTTAGAGGCAGCTGGAGGAGGGTGCTTCCAGGGAGAAATGTACTTAGCTTTATACCAACAGCTAAGGAGATTTTGGTTTTTATGAAATCAGCCAATAATAGAACAGAAAACGCCAAAATATAGAGCTTCAAAAGAGGGAATGCCAAGGCCTCCCGCAGATTTAGGAATATTGACTTTAGACCAAGAGATGAGGTGCAATTTTCTCTCCACCATATTATTGTGAAATAAAAACTTAGAGCAAAGTTTGTTAATAGCAACACAACAGCCCTTAGGTATGATAAATCCCCTTATCCAATAAGCAATGTAGTTTGTAATTGTGAATTTAAGAAATTGGACCCTACCTGCAAAAGAAAGAAACTTGTTTTTCCAACTTGCAAGTAGAGCAGAGATTCTACTCAGGAGAGGTTGGAAGTGAGTGGCTTTAAGTATTTTAGGAGATATGGGGATACCAAGATAGGTATGATGAAGATTGACATTATGGATACCAAGTTCCTCACAAATCCATAGGTTTCCTGTGTCATTATAAGAAAAGATGATGGCACTCTTGTTGGTATTGATTTGAAGGCTAGATAAAGAGGCAAAAACTTATAAACAACTATTCAGATGAATGACATTATCTCTACTAGATTTTCCCATCACCAGAAGATCATCGGCATACATCAAATGAATGACATAAAAATCTTTGCAGAAAATACCTTTGAAATTATGAGGTGAAGCAGGGTCAATGAGGATATTGGATAATCCATCCATAGCAATACAGAAAAGGAGGGGAGACAAGGGGCAGTCTTGTCTAAGACACGAGTTAGATTTGAAAAATCCTTCAAGGGATCCATTTAAATAAATGGAGAAATGAACATCATTTATGCACCCTTTGATCTAAGTAACAAAAATCTCAAGAAATCCTTTCTGCAAAAGCCTAGCAATAATGAATTCCCTAGAGACAATGTCAAAAGCCTTTTTGACATCAAGTTTAGCACAAAACTTCTTGTTAGAGCCCTTGAAATCTATAAGTAACTCAGTAACAAGTATAATATTGTCGGTAGAGCATCTATTAGCAATAAAACCTGATTGACTTTCATGTATGATGTAAGGGAGTACAATTTTGAGTCCGTTGGCTATAACCTTAGCAACAATTTTGTAAAGAACATTGCAAAGAGAAATTGGCCTAAAGTCATTGATGTTTGAAGCATGAGAACACTTAGGAATTAAAGCAATAGTAGTCTCCTTAACTCCTCTCGGGAGAGAACCAGAAGCAAAAAATTGCAAACAGCATTGTACACTTGCAAGCCAATAAGATGCCAAGATTTCCTATAAAAAGCATAAGTAAAACCATCCGAGCCAGGGGCAGTATTTTCATTTCCATCAAAAACTGCAAGCTTGACTTCATCCAAAGTCAAAGGAGCCACCAACATATTGCAAAACTGAGGTGGGACCAAGTTTCCATGAGGGATATTTAGGGGTAATTGGAGAGTATGGTTAGAGGAATTAAACAATCCCTCAAAGTGTTTAATAATGGCAGTAGATATATCACTAAACTTTGTGAAATGGCCATCAAAAGTGGTAATCTCCTTAATGCAATTCTTGTTATTTCTGCTTCTAATATGGTCAAAAAGGAAGCCAATGTCATCTTCCCCCTTAGTAAGCCATAAGACTTTAGCTCTTTGAGCTAACCAAGAAGTCCATTGAGCTTGGAAAGCAACAAGCTCCTCATTTATACTTTTCAGGTTCTGATTTAACCCAAATCAAGAGGGAAGGTTTGTAGCTCAACCAAACATTGCTACTGCTTGCTTTTAATTTCTAGTAAAGCATTAGAAAGATAGGAAGAAGCAATTCCTATTTTTTAAAAGCCTCTGAAGGCTTTGTAAACTATGAAAGAAGGAAGCCATAGGGCTTCTAGCCGATCTAGAAGTGAAAGCCGCAAGGACATCATCCTAATATCCCTCCATATTAATCCAGTAGTTTTTGAACATGAATCTTACAGATAAAGCCTTATCATTAGAAGATTTGAAGATAAGAGGGGAATGGTCTGAACCGAGATGAGATTCCACATTATAATAGGCATTAGGAAAAACATCCAAAAGAGCATTATTAACCAGGACTCTGTCCAGCTTGATGTGAATAGGATTATCCACTCTTTGGTTGAACCACGTGTAATAGAGATGCGTAGAAGAAAGGTCTTGCACCCCACAGTTAAAAATGAAGCTATTGAGTTCACCCAATCTACTAGTGGAAGAGACAAATCCACCAGCTTTTTCAGTTTCATATATGAAGCAGTTAAAGTCTCCCATGATGACCCAAGGTTGGTCTAAAGGAGGAGAAGAAGTAATTAGGTGCTCCCAGATATTTTTCCGGTCCTCCATAGAATTAGATGCATAAATCACTGTGAGAAAAATCGGAGGGAAAGAACCCACAGAAAGGATGCCGTGAATATATTAGGAAGAGGAGGAAATAAGATTAAAAGAGAAGACCGAAGCATCCCACTTAATCCAAATCCTACCCAAAGTAGAATTCCCAAAATTGTTGCAACTTCCTTCGTTCTCAAAAAGAAGATGAGAACGTAAAAAATCATGGGTCTTCAAAAGAAGCAAGAGAAATTTTTGCTTCCA
>NW_021319854.1:557538-592812 GCF_001605985.2 Dendrobium catenatum | reverse complement strand
CGATTGGTCATAGACTGGTCAGCCAACGACTGGACCAAAGGGGAAGGAGCAGGAAGCAGAGCAGGGGAAGGATTTTTGTTATGAAGAGTGGTGTTGGCTTTTGGTGGAAGTAGAATAGACGGGGATCTATGAGGACGGTTGGAATGAGGCCTGGAAGTGCTCCGTCCTCGATTTTTTGGTGGTTGCGGAGGGAGAACAGGTTGGGGATTAGGATTTTTGGGTCATAGGGAAAAAGGATGTATCAAAGACCCCCATCCTTCACATTTATCAGGTTTCCAATCATATAAAACTTTCAAAACTAAATATTCACCTTCAATTTCAAGCGGAATTTCATCCGGCAAAAGCCGAGCCTTTAGAAATCAGAACACATACCTGAGCAAACGTTAATCTAGTATGATTTGCGGTGAGGGAATCAACAGATATCGGAATACCAAACATAGTTGGAGATTTTAGAGATACCACTGGGGGTCCAGAGAGCCAGAGGGAAGTCGACAATTTTGATCCAGATCGGAATCGGAGCTGCCTCGTCGCGCTTTAGCTTAAATTTAGGAGACCATCGCTGCAGGATAAAAGGTTTACCCAGCAAAAACCACGGTCCTCCCGAAAGGACCATCTCCAGATCTTCCTCAGTAGAAAATTTGAGCAAGAAAAATCCATCCGCAAGAGATTTCTATATAGAACATTTTAACTGCTAGAGCTTCAGCATGGCTTTGAGCAGCCGCTCATAATATGGTCGAGGACCCAACGAATATCCGATGAGCGCCGAAGTCCAAATGGACTTCCCTTCAGAGAGATCATCAGCTTTAAAAGAAAGCTTTTGGCCATGGGAGAAGAAGGACACTGGGAAAAGAGTCGGTTTAGAAGAAGAGGCCGAGACATTAGCCGCATAGGAAAGGCCCCCCAGAGGATGGGCCAAGCACAGAGGAGGAGGGTAGAGGAGGGAAGTCAGGCGAAGAGGAGGCCATCGGGAGGGAGGAGCCCTCCCAGGCAAGATGGCGAAGGGATAACGCAGGCAGCGTAAACCCTAGCAGAGCATATTATAAAACCCTAATCCGTACGATCTGGACACTCTCTTTCTCATCTTTTATCAACTTCCCCTTTTTCAGCAAATTATTTGAAAGAGTCATTATAAATAAAAAAAAAAATTGCATAACTTTCCCATGAAAGCACAACAAAACTCCGAAAACAAACTTTTATTGAAGCCGTACACACGGAGCCGTGACTGTGCAAGCTTCCCCGATCCCCATAAATAGCCACAACCGTTATGATTTTTATTTTTTTTTCAAAAAATCTCAAATAAATTTCTTCTTTCTTGCTCCCCAAGAATTGGAGTAATCTATCCTGGCGGAGTGCTTCAACTACCAAGATATCCGGCCTGGCAAATTCGGTCGATTCGGCAAAAGCTCCATGACCAGCCGAAAGCATCATATAATCTCCACTCCTCCGCGGTACACGATACAAATAAGATTACTTCCCAAGGTGCCGCCTGCTTGCACAAATTCATACGTGGCCCTTCACTATTCGTCACATCAGCAAACAAACGCGCCGGACGGACCGCGCGTTCTCTATATATAAATAGTCGGCTTTTCTCCGCAGCCGAACAACGTGCACGAATTCACTTTGCGTTTCAGAAAAGAAATCTCTTTTGATGGGTTCACGAATGGCGGTAGCGCCTGCGATGAAGATCGTCGGAAATCGCCTATTTTCCACGGCGGCGATCTTCCGCCCGGCAGTTTTTGGGTTCAATAACAATGCCATTCGGTACGGTGCAGCTGGTCCCGTGTTCGGCCCCCGGTTCATGGGAACCGCCGCTGTCTCGGCCGAAGAAGACGGCGAGGAAGCGAAACTCACCGGCGGGAAGAAGGAGGATAAGGCTGTGATGAGCTATTGGGGCGTGGAGCACAAGAAGGTTGTGAAGGAGGACGGCTCTCAGTGGAAATGGACTTGTTTTAGGGTAAAATTCTCTTTCGCTTTTATTTCTGTAACTTTCTTCTAAAAAAAGTTTAATATTTTCAAAACTTTAACTTATTTTGTGAATAAAACATTGATCTTGATATTTTTCCAGATTTGATTATGTTTTTAAAAGAATTTGAGATTTTTTTATAATTTTTTTGAATTTTTGTGTGGAAAAATAAAAAATGATGGGAGAATAGCCATGGGATACATACTCGTCAGACTTATCGATTGATTTGGGCAAGCATCATCTGCCTGTTACGTGGATGGACAAGCTGGCTCAGTGGACAGTGAAGACGCTCCGATGGCCGACTGACATCTTCTTTCAGGTTATCTTTTATCTTAATCCTTAATGAACTGCTCATATATTTCTCTCATAATCATACAAACAGTAATTTTGATCTCATAAATTTACTTATAATGATGTGCAATGTGAAAACTTCACCATTTGCTCGATCCACCAGAGAAGGTATGGCTGCCGGGCGATGATGCTGGAGACTGTAGCAGCAGTGCCGGGGATGGTCGGCGGAATGCTCCTCCACCTCAGCTCTCTCCGCCGCTTCGAGCACAGCGGAGGCTGGATCCGTTCTCTCCTCGAGGAGGCTGAAAACGAGCGAATGCACCTCATGACCTTCATGGAAGTCTCGCAGCCTCGCTGGTACGAACGAGCCCTCGTCATAGCCGTCCAAGGTGTCTTCTTCAACGCATACTTTCTCGGCTATCTCATCTCCCCTAAATTCGCCCACCGCGTTGTTGGCTATCTCGAAGAAGAAGCTATTCACTCATACACCGAGTTCCTCAAAGAGATCGATAAAGGTAACATCGACAACGTTCCTGCGCCGGCCATAGCCATCGACTACTGGCGTCTCCAGCCAGGCGCCACTCTGCGTGACGTCGTCATGGTCGTCCGCGCCGACGAGGCCCACCACCGCGATGTCAACCACTATGCATCGGTATGTAGAGCTACACAGCTAACACATAACTCTTCGTGCGGCCAGACGGCCAGTGTCTTTTGAACCGTTGTCATTTTGTCGAACAGTTTGAGATTGAATCTTTTCGTTGATTTTTCAGGATATTCATGTGCAAGGGCTTAAGTTGAAGGAACTGCCAGCGCCGGTGGGCTATCATTGACGATCGACTGAATAATTCGCTTTGGGAGGGGAGACTGTATGGAATTACTTAATCTCTTTCTGTATTGTTAAATATTTCTTTATGTGTGAAAGTTTAATGTGATGCTTCATTGTTTTATAACTGAAGAGAGGTAGAGAGACAAAAACTGTTTTGATATAATTAAAAAGAAAAATTATATAGATATCTATATATATTTCATTATCTGAATGCATTTGACATATTTTCTTTTGTGAGATTTATGAGTAATACTATATATTTTATTCTGTGCAGAGAATATGAATAATAACATAATCAAGGTGATGTGTGTGCTGTTTGGAATTTCTAAAATGCTGTTTGGATTTCATAGGTGCTGTGTCCTGTTTGAAATTTCCAAACTGTTTGTTTGAACTTCTTTAGGGTGATTTTTGATTTATATGTTCATTGGTTGCTGTGTTTTTCCCTTGGCAGCTGTTCTTTCGGTTTGGGCTGTTGTCCCTTTGATTTCTGTGCCCATTAACTGCTATTTTGATGCTTCATTTTTTCCTTTGGCTTCTGTTCCTTCGATCCCTATTTGCCTCAAATTTTGAGGAGTTGCTAGTGGTTGTTTGGGTGGTGCTTTAACTCTATGCATTAATTATCTTTTTTCCCTCTATAAATGGGACTGTTTTGTGACAATTTTAGGGAGAATGATGATTTTTGGAATATAAAACTTGCGTGTTTGTTCTAGCTTGTGAGCTTCTCTTTTCCCCTTTTTCTCTACTATTTTATCTTGATTTTTTACCTTTATTTCTCTATCTACGGTTCCCGTCTATCTGTATCTTTCTTTTCTTAATTAATAAAAGTTGTAAGGTATTGTGTTCTAGTGTTGTTATATTATATATGTGTTTGTTTATGTTTATGGTAAGAAAAAATTATAGTTTGTAATACTAATATAAATTTTTTTGTTGCACCAATTTGGTATCAGAGTTTAGGTCATGTGAGTTTTCCTTTCTTTAAAAAAAAAAAAAAAGGATAGTCCAATCAATCAAAAAGTTGAAGTTTTAAGTCATGATACAAAAGAGTCCTAAGATGAATTTGATTCTATAAATTTTGAAAGTCAACATTCTTTGTCATCTATTCTGGATGAGAAAATTCTAACAACCAGATGGATTTCTCCATAAGGATGTTCTACTGATCCACTTCAGGACGAGCTTTACAAAATGTAAGAGAAAATATATTTTCGAGCCGAACGATATAAAAATAGGAAACTTCAACTTTTATCCAAATTTGAGCAAGAAAAGGAGATCATCCGAAGAAAGTACAACACGTAAATTTAAGAATAAGAAATGTCGCATTTTAAAATTTTGAGACAATCTCAGAGAATTCTCCACCAAGGGAGAATTGATGTAATCAAAATTCCTAAAATGTTGTTTGGAATTCCCTAGGTGCTATGTGTGTTGTTTGAAATTTTCAAACTGTTTGTTTGAACTTCTCTAGGCTTATTTTCGATTTCTATTTTTATTGGCTGCTGTGTTTTTTCCTTGGCAGCTGTTCCTTTGATTTGGGCTGATGTCCCTTCAATTTCTGTGCCCATTGGCTACGATTTTGATGCTTCATTTTTTCCTTGGTTGTTGTCCCTTCGGTTCCTATTTGCTGCAGATTTTGAGGTGTTTTTAGTGGCTATTTGGGTGGTGCTTTAACTCTATGCACTAATTACTTTTTTCCTTTTCATTTTCTCCCCTATAAATGGGGCTTTTTTTGTGGCAATTTTAGGGAGAATGTGGTGATTTTTTAATATAAAACCTGCGGGTTTGTTCTAGCTTGCGAGCTAGCCTCCTTTTCCCTTTCCCTATATTATTTCATCTCAATTTTTTACCTCTTCTTCTCTATATGCGATTTCCGTCCTATCTGTATCTTTCTTCTCTTAATTAACATAAGTTGTATATATATATATATATATGTGTGTGTGTGTGTGTGTGTGTGTGTGTGTGTCTATGTTTATGATAAGGAAAACTTCTAGTTTGTAATCCTAATGTAATTTTTTTTATTGCACCAATCCCTTTTAAGATGAATTCTATAAAATTTATCTTATGCTCTTAGGTAGATAAAATTTTATAATATAAATGTTAAATTTTGAAGAAAATGTTAGAAACTTAAATAACATTTAATATCTTTTATGATATAAGATACAAAAATTTTACAGAGAGTCATTTATAATAATCAGATTGAAACATGTTGCATAATTATAATAGTGGTGCTATTAGTATACATAGTGATGATATTTTTGAGTTTCTATTAAATTAATTGAGAGATAAAAATTAGTAGCATCTTTTATCATCTCTCAGATTCTTAGTCTAACTTCATTCATTTTCTCTTATCTTCTTAACATTTTCTAGTTCTAAAAAGCCTTATCATTTCAAGAAAGTGGCATCAGAGCCCAAGAGCTCCTTTCTATAGAAATGCTAAGTACGACTTACTTCTAAGTCCCAATGCTTAAAACAACGAATTATAGAGATTTGAGTATCAAGATGAAGGCAATTCTTAAAGTGCATGGCATTTGAGAGATTGTAGAGAAAGGCTATGATAACCCAAGAGACGAATCATCTCTCTCCTCAATGCAAAACGGTAGCTTAAGAGATTTAAAGAAGAGAGACAATAAGGTTCTCTCTCTCTCTCATTTATCAAGCTTTAGATGATGAAGATTTTGAAATGATTTCCAATGCTACTTTAGCCAAGTAAGAATGGGAAAAGTTCTATGCTTCATATAAGAGAGGAGAAGTTTTAAAATGTACAACTTCAAATATTAAAAAGAAAATTTGATGCGTTGCATATGAAAAAAATGAGTTGGCCTCTGGTTATTTTTTTCGAAGTCTTTCCCATTTTTTTATCAATTAAAAAAGAAATGATGAGAAGTTAGAAGATGTGATTATCATTAAGAAGATTTTTCGTTTGTTAAAATTAAGATTTAATAGTACCATAAACATCATCGAGAAGATTACGGATCTACAAAACATGATCATAGACACTCTAGTGTTCATTACAAGCTAATGAAGAAAGGAAGAAGATAAATGAAGGGATTGCCCAGTAACTCCTCAAGTTGGATCTCTAATAAATCAAGAAAGAGGAAAGTTTCAACAAAAATAATAAAAATCATCATGGATAAGGAAAAGTTTGTGCTAACGAACAATGGATTTCATAATAACAACAACTATGAAAGAGGAGAAAGCTCAACAAGAGGGTATGATAGAGGACATTCAAATTCAAGATATGATAAATCTAAAGTTAAGCATTACATCTATGATAAATTTGGGCATTATATTAAGAAATATAGAGTGCGAAAAAAAAAGTACATGAAAGAGTCAATTACATAGAAGAAAGAAGAGAAGGTGTCACATTATTGCTAGTATATAAGGATAATGAAAGATGTGAAGATGGAATATGATACCTAGACACTAGTGCAAGCAATTATGTATATGAAAAAAGAAGCATGTTTGCAAAGCTTGATAAATCATTGAGAAATAATGTCTTGGAAGTAAAAGGCAAATGTAACATTCTTATTTGCTTGAAGAATGGGAAGCATAAATTTATTTTCAATGTTTATTTTGTGTTAAATATGAAGAGCAATATCTTGAGTTTAGTTTAACTCTTGATGAAATGATATAATATTCATTAAAAATATAATTCTCTCTTCTTAGAAGATAATATTGACAATTTGATTACAAAATTATCAATATAAAAAAATAGAATATTATTGCTAATTATTCAAAATAATATTGTCAAATATCTCAAAGCTGATTATAAAGATTTTTCTTGGTTATGTCATCTTTGATTTAGGCATCTCAACTTTGGAGAACTAAATCTACTTTTAAAGAAAGAGATGGTGAGGTATGGCTTCCATCAAACACCGAGGATCAATTATGTGAAACATGTCTACTCTGGAAATATTTCAAGAAAAGTTTTCCAAGGGAATCAAGTTGAAAAGCCCAAAAGCCATTAGCGCTTACTTATACAAATGTTTGTAGACTAATAAAGCCAAGCTCACTCGATAAGAGTAACTATTTTATTATCTTCATTGATGATTTTTCAATAAAAATATGAGTGTATTTGTTGAAGCAGAAATTAGAGTTCTTCATCATATTCAAGAAATTTAAGGTTGATGTTGAGTACAAAAGTGAACCCAAAATCAAAGTTATGCGATTTATTCATGTAAAAAACTCTATTATAGTAATTTGATTTTCTGTCGTAACATTACAAGGACTGGATATAAAATAAAATATTATTTAAGATTTATGAAAATTCACATATATTTGAAAATTCCTTCTTGAGAGCACCATGAAACTATAAAGTTGGCACTACCCTCTCTATTTATTAGCACAGTGGCACTACAATAGGGGTGTTGTGATGCTTAGGTGTTGCGAAGCAGTACTGTGGTGCTGAGAAGTAATGTCATGCATAAAGGTCTATGTGTTGAAATTATAGAAACTTCCTTGGTGATCGTTGTGGTGTTGAGATATGTGACACCATGGCGCTAATTTAATGTTTTATAAAATATCTAAACTCATTTTCTTAGCAATTAAATATCTCAAACCATTTCATTTGCCTCATTTCACTAGGAGGGAAGAATGGAAGAAGAAGGAGAAGAAGAGAGGAAAGGGAGGATAGAGGAAGAGGATTCAATGATCTTCAGACCAATTTCTTCTGTCGAATCTATTAAAAATCGTTCATCTTCAGGTAGGCTACCACTACTGTACTTCTATTTTTTTGATGATTTTGATTTCCCTAGAATTTTTTAGAATTAATTTGGTGAGAAGTTGTAAAATATATGATCTCAATTTCTAGCACTTTCATCATATAACTAGTATGTTGTAGATCTGCTTGTTTTGGATTTTTTCACATTATCATATTAGATTTTTAGTAGAGGTTTTGTAAATTGAGGCATATTTCCTAAATTTGAGTAATATAAATTCATATTGTAAATGATGATTAATTATTGTATTTGGCTTGTATAGAATGAATGAGATGCATATTTTAATAAGGTTTATTTACATGAATCATTTTATTGTAGCATACACCTACTAGGGTCTACATGTTGAGGTTATAATTAAGTATATGAAAATCAGTATATTGCATTATCTTTTGAATCTTATTTATTATGATATGATTTACATGTTTTTCATATATACAATGAATTGATATAATGAAATTGAATCTTGAATAAAATATTAAATGATATCGTCTATATATATATATATATATGATTAAAACCTTATTTTGAAAAGACAGTTTAATACACGCAAATGAGAATTATGAAAAGATATATATTTATATGATCATAGCTATTTTAAACTCTCCAAGAAGTCATATGATATTTTAGGGTATAATTTATCAATCATCATTATGAAATATGTCATTGATAATAAATGATCAATAACTTACATGTTTTGTTTTGTCTAAGTTTAGTGGACTTATACCATCTAATATGCCTAAGTGTTTACATGAACGTATTATGCATGATTGTGTATGATTTGGACATATGAGTAAATTTGGCTTACTAAAAAATCAAATAATACTGGGTATCAAAGTATTATTTAGGCAATTAGAAAGTTTAGATATCCAAATATGATCTAGATATTTGAAAAGCTTGATCTATTGTTTAGATATTCAAGCTAATTTGGTTCACTCAAACATCCAACCACTACAGGAAAATTGCTTATTTTTAAAAGATGTTCTGGCGGATCTTCATATGTCGCTTAAAGCGGCGGTTGCACCGGCGGATATTTCGCCAGAATATTTCTGGCGTAATTACTGGCTTAAATTACGCTGATACGTTTCCGTCGTATATGGCACCAGTTAATTCATCGGAGATTTTGCTATACCGGTGAATAATTCGCCGGAAATTACCAACGTGTATACCAGCAAATTTTTCACCGGCTTACTTAAATACAACGACTAATTGCCAGCGTATATTTCACCGAAAACCTGACCGGCGGAGTATCCGTCGGTATTTTTGACGAAAAGAGCCCTATTTCCCAACTTCGACCCATTCATTCTCATTTGCTCTCATTCGATTCTCTGTTCGCTATCCTTCTACGACTGACGCCTCCCCAACCTCAACCAGCCATTTGCCGCCATTCTTGGCCTCTGCCGCCATTAAGGCGAGCCGAACTTCGTTCGCCCGTACCGGTTCTCGCGGCTCCATCCGTCTCTTACAGTGATTCTCAAACCTACATTCTCTTTGCTTCAGTCGTGGATGTTCTCACTAGACATTTCACTACAGTAACTAACCAGCGGTGACCGACGTTACCACCGCCGGAAATTACTGTCCGTCTCTGCCTCCGGTAAGCCACCAGTGATTAATACAGCCGAAACATGACCATCGAAAAATGTTTCCTACATGGTTTATTCCGGCAGATTTTAATCCGCCAAAAAGCCGCCGATTTTTTTTTTAACCGCAGGAAATCTATCACTAACTGCTTGAAATAACTGTAGGAAATGCCTGAATTTCCTATAATGTTTGTAAGAGGTAATTCCCTAGTGTATGCTATTTGCTGATGATATTCTTATTATTGATAAGACTAGAGAAGGAGTTGAAGGTAAACTTGAGTTATGGATGCAAAACTCCTCTGAAGCTGATTTTTTTGAGTGTTGTTAATCCGGACGAACTGGCCTTAGTCCCGGACGAACTGAAGAAAATTGTGAAGAAATCTGCCAATTTCGTCTGTACGAACCTTGAACAGTCGGGACGAACCTTCGGGACGAACCGAACCCGAGAGCATCGTCCAGGGACGAAACAAATTGGAATTAATTTTCGTTTGTATGATCCGTGTCCAGAGGAGTTCATCCCGGGACGATCTGGGCATCGTCCTGAACGATCCTGCTTGATAAGTATCGGATTTGAGATATTTTGGATCATTTTGAGAGAGAAAAAGTGAAGGCAGGAGAGAGAAAGAGAAGGAAAGAAAGGGAATGCTTGGTTTTAGAGCCCGCGGAGCGCTTTTCGTCCGACGACGCAGTTTGAAGATTTATTTATCTCGCAGTAAGGACTCCGAATCCTATTTCTGATTTCGAAGATTTTGTGTTTTGGTATTTTTCTGCTCAGTTTTGTGTTTCCATTATCGAATAACGCGCATAATTTTGTATTGACGAAAGTTTTACCGCACAACTTTTGATATGTTTCTGATATGATATTTCTGCACGATTTGAGTATTTTCTGTAAAGTTTCTACTGGTCATTTTAAGTTCTGTGTAATTTTTATCGAATAGAAAATTATCAGGATGTTGGAAAATGTTGTTTTAGTACAAGTAAAGCTTTATAACATTATTTTATTTGATTTCTGGTAATTTGGTAATTTTCGGGAACTGTGCATTTTGAAACGACGTCTGTCTGCTATACGATATTTTAAGGAGTTTTTCTACATTGAGCTAAATTGAATTTATTGATTGCAATACCTTATTGATATGCATACAAATGTGAATATATGATTGAATATATATTACTATTACTGAAAGACAAGTGAAGACTAGTTGAACCGTTGGTTGGAGATTGACTTGACCTATACAGGATGGTGGGCCGACGGGCTTTCCTTTAAAAAGGGTTTGGCGATATCCTCTATTGATCATTGATATAAAGATTGGGAGTCATAAGGAGTTTATGCCGACGGGCATAGAGTGACGACTCTTATTGAGCCAACGGATATAACGACACAACGATACATCGATACCGAAAAACGCCTTAATAGCCAGTGATTGTACTTGTTCCGTAAGACTATTATATTGAATTGCATGTGTACAGTATTGTCGTTATGATCTCATTATGGATTTTATTGACATTGCATTGTATGGATTTCCTGATATGAATTGATCTATTGATTTCTGATTGATTTATTGATTACCCTACGCATGATTGATATCGACGGATTTATTGTTAGTGAATGGATTTATTGATTTATTGATATTGACGGATTTATTGTATTGAATTGATTTATTACTAAATGGATTTACTGACGGATTTACGAGTTTACTGTTACTGTACGATTTCATTGATATTGATAATGATACTGATATGGATATCGATATTGCATTGACTTATTGATATTATGGACATGGATACTATTGATTCATTGATATTGACTCATTAATACTATCGCTTCATTGATACACCGTATTGAACTGCTACATGTGATTCATTGACTGATATGGAATATGTTTTATTGTATTGCTTCATTGATATACCGTATTGAACTACTGCATGTGATTCATTGATCAATATGGAATAGGTTTTACTGTATTGATTTGATTTCAACTGTTCTTGCGATGTATTGGTTTGATTGTTTTATATGATTTCATATCGATTGATGTTATTGATTATAGATGATTGATTTGATTAATTTTATTAATACGATATTGATTTAACGGTTATTATCGAGACGATGATTTTCCTCTATTGATTTGATTGGATTCTTCCGAGATTTGACATATGTACTGATTTATTAAACTTTATGGATTTCTTCCTACTGTTTATCAATTCTTTTACCGATAATTATGGATCGTATCGATCTTGCATTGATTACTGATTTTCCGTATCTGCTGCATAGATTCAATGATCATGTGCAACTGACTGTTATGGATTTGATTGACTGACATGCATATTGTTTCAGTACCGTGCTTTGATTTCAGTTGTAGGCTTTGGTGACCTGCTGGGCTTTTTGAAGCTCATTATACGTGGTTAACAATTTCAGGTCAGAGCAAGGGAGCAAGAAGTGATGGTTGATCAAGACTGTCGACGAATCCTTTCACTATGGATGACTGGGGCGTCACAATGGATGTGAGGAAAGCCTATGTAAGTATATAATTTTAAATTTTTTATATCATGTTTAATTTGATTAAATTTTTTATAACTATCGTAGGAGGAATATACACGACTTCGAGAGAGCCAGCCTGCAGCAGTTGAAGGTTCTTCTATTGTACCGATCGAATATTCTGCGCACCATATTTGGTAACAAGCAGTAGGAGAGATGTAACACGGCAGAATGTATGGTTTAGGCTCGCAAGCCCATGTATACGAAGGGCAGCCCTCTATTGGCTCCAGCTTCGCATCAAGTTTCTAGGACTTTGCATATGGCCAACAGATAGCTAGCCTTAATGCTCAGCTAGAGCAGGTTAGAAAAGCTCAAGTTGATTAGCAGTTGCAGATGCATCAACAACATATGCAGCAACAGTTGCAGATGCCAAATAGTCAATTCTTGGATAAAATATGAAAAATGAGGGAGCAACTTAGTCAAAAGAATGCAGTTTCTAAGGCGGAGGAGATTGAATCACAATAGTTGAGTTACTTTTAAACTTTTGAACAATTGAATGATTAACGATCGAATAGTTGTGTGACTTTAAAACTTTAGAACAATTGAATATTAAACGATTGAACAAGCATATTGTGTTTATTTATATGTTGTTGATATTATTTATATGTTGTTATGAATCAGATGTTGATATTATATGTTGTTTAGATGTTATGTGGAAATTTGTTTGCATGTGTGAAAATCCATTTTGATTGCGGAAAGGCATTTTTTCTATGTGCTACAGGTTTCCGACGGATTTTCCGCCGGTACGTTCACCGTAATACGATACCACGACTTCTAATAGCTAATACCGACGTAATATTACGTCGGTAATACCAGCAGCGTTTACGCTGGTATATATGTTAAATCGATATTTGATGGTACTTCTATGTTCCGTCGCTTTTTCCGGCGTAGTTCCATCAAAATGCCAACGAAAATATCAAACATATCTATCGGTTTTCAGATGCCTTTTTCCGACGTATGTTCCGCCGCTCTTTCCAGTGTCCAGTTTCATCGGAAAAAGCGGCGGAACATACTCCGGAAAACGGCATTCGAAAATCGACATATGTCTAATATTTTCGACCGCATTTCGACGGAAGTACCGTCGGAAATGTTTCCGGCAAAATTTTTACGTCAGTATTTTATTTGCGACGTGCGAATTACCGTCGTATAGTTTTTCGCCAGAAATTCGCCGGAATATCTTAATGTTTGACATTTTTTTATTGTTACCGGCGGATATTGTCCGCCGATAATAATCTAATTTCCTATAGTGAACAAAGTTAGATAGACACGGTTTAAAAAACTAACCATAATGTAAGCCTAAGTACATAGGCATGCCTTAGACCCCTTGAATGATGATATGATTTACAGATTTAGTATAGTTTGGTAACCAATTGAATTTCATTCACTTAAATACCAAACATTCATAAACGAGAAAGTATGACTTAATACAATTAGATGATTTATGATATGACATTTGCACAAATTTTACTTTTTCAAATATGGAATTTAGATTCTCAAGTTTAGCCTAAATAGCATGGTACAATGATATGACATCATGTTAATGATATCCTGTCTTATCATACCGGTCTCGTCAATGGCCTCCTAGTGAGATATCATCGTAATTGCCCTTGTCTTCTTCGTTATTGATGGTTTTGAAATTATAAAACCCATTAGTCCCGTCGATGGCCTTCCCTTAATTGATCTCATCCCTCTCTATATGTTTATGCCATCCTATTGATGGCCAGGTGAGATCTCGCCATAAGATCCCTTGCAACTTTGTCTTACCATCATATGAGAAAAGGAGTTAATGGAGTGAAAATCATGTAAGTAGTAAAATTTCTACATTAAATATATAAATAGAAAAAATTTAGTTTGTCTGTGATGTGTGTGAGTTTATTTTAATCAGTTCAAAAGTTTCAAAAAAATAATAATAAATAAACATACATAAAATCCCCAAACATAAATTATTTGTATTAAAATAATTAGACTTTTAAGGTCAAATAACATTTAATATGTTTAAGAAACTGTTGAGAACTCGAGCGTGATAATGGTTGACATCTCCTGCCTTCGAGTATTTTGAACTTAAAAGTACTCTTCGAGGTTTATAATGATCGAAGACTTCATAATAATAAGAAGAAATCTCTCAGGGATAATATTCTAATATGGAGATGAAGATTCTATTTGGGATAATTTTTTTATTGTTTTTAAATTTATTTTTTAATATAAAAATTTTTTGAACAGAAAATTCTTTAACTAAAAAATTACTTTCTAAATCAATAAAAAGTTGTTCCAAATTAAAACTAAAGCTGTGCTTAAGACTTAGGTGCTTTCGTGTGGGGGTGGCTTTCCTCACCTCCCATCGGGAATGGGCAGAGCTGATAAATGAAATGTAATATTAAATGGTGGTGGGATTCAATGTAATCATAAATGAAGCGTGCAAAATATCTAAATTTAGTTGAATGGTTTGTTCAATTATCTTAAATTTATTTGATATGATGTTGATTAAATTCAAATAATTTGTTTGGTTAATAATGTCAGAATTTATGAATTTATATGATTCAGATAACTTATTATATGTATATCAATATTAATTCATCTAATAAAATCCTAATTGATTAACTTAAGCATCTCAGGCAGATCATCTTGATATATTGGTTGGGAGCTTTGGTTTCCAACTAATAGGTCTTGGATTTGAAGCTTACATATGTATTGTGTGTGTGAGTCTATCTTAATGGGCTCAAATGTCTCCAAAAAAAAAAAGAATCAAGCATCTCAAGTGATGATTAATTAGTGATTTACTTAACCAGTAAAATTATTAATAAGAATAAACTAATTGTTCAATTAACACATACATTTATCTGATTTATTTTATTTGATATTCATAATTTTAATTAATCAAACATATTACAATTCTAATTTATAAATTAATTTATACTTAATTGAAATTAATATTCTAAATAATAATTAATCAGTAGTTTATAAAATTAATTAAATATAATTAATTTAATTTAATTAATTGAAAATATTCATTCATTTAAATTAATGCATTTTTTTAATTAATAATATTTTTAAAGATAAAATTTTATTTTAATTCATATATATTATTTAATTGATGTGAAGCAATACTAATAATCTTAAAATCTCAAACCCTCATCTTTCCACCCCAAATATTCATCCCTCAAATGCTTGAAACATTGATGCAAGGAAGTCACGATTGTATTCTCAAACCCTCATCTCTCAAGTTTGTCATCTCCAACATCGAAATTATCATTCCCATTCAACTTTCCAATGATAACTATCTTGTATGGAACTCAAATATTCCAAAACCATTTCATGTAAACATCATCACTAGTTTTCTCGATGGAACTAGTGAAGCTCCCGCTCATCTTCGTCTTAAGCCGAATGGGAAATCCACCCCAATCCAGTCTATAATTATCAGGTCTTGATCGATCAGAATCTCACTACAGTTATCTGCTTCACCTTATCAGCTATGGTCCATCCTTATGTTCTCCAACTGAACTATTGCTACTACATCTTGATGGATAATGCAATCTTCCAATTGTTCATGAGTTATTCAACTCAAGGACAAACTATACAACATCTCCATGAAGAACCACAACATGACTTAATACTTCATAATCATTAAAACCCCATCAACAACATTGCAACAATAATTTGTACAAAGCTAACACATTAAACTCTTCATCTCTCTACCACTGCGAATATTCCAACATGTAATAATACATATTTAATTATATATGTAGGCCTATATATTTAAGTATTGTTTTTCAATAATCTCCCACATAATAATATATGTAGGAGTATAATATCAAAAAGATTTTGGTATTTGAAAATTTAATATTTAAAATTAAAATTTGACTACCTTGTGCTTAAAGCAGATGATTGGGGGGAGGGAGTGATGATGAGTCTAATCAAGATCCTACGATTCCGTTGTCCCGGGCCATCGTGGTCCCTACTCTTCTTAGTCAGAAGAGGTAGTCAACCCAACCTGACAGAAGGATCCTTATTGATAACCATGGTTTGCTTATGTGATGCCCTAGAATCTATATTAGAAGAATTATTCATTTATCTATTAAATAAATAATAACTAGAGCTATCTAATATTATCCATTAGTAATAAATAGTAAACATATTCTATAATTTAAAACATTAATGTATATATCTATATTTCCAAAAATTATATACACTACTCATGATATATACAATCAAATTATAACTACTATATCTTGAGTACAAAAAAAAAAGACCTTGACGAATCTTGACCAGCCTCACTCCTACTCTTCTGCTTAAAATCATTTAATCATATATACTCAGCTTAAAAAGTCTAGTAGGTCACCAAAATCTGTAACTGAATTCAAAGCACGATAAAGGATCAATATACATGACAATAGTCAAATCATAGTAGTTAAATTCATATGATCATTGAATCAATACAGAAATATTAAAATTCATATGTAGCAGTAGTAAAATTTATAAATATTAAAATACTATAGTACGAAAGACTATAAAGTAGTAAATCAGTAAGAGTGTCAAATCTATAAAATAATCATCGTATCCGTAATACCAATCAATAAAAAAAATTGTATAAAACATCCAATCAAAACTTCAGTAAAGACCATTGAAATTGAATCAATACAGTAAAATCATATTAAAATGTATACATATAATCCAATTATTTTATATCACGTGCTCAATATAGCACTTGCTTAATATCAATAAAGTGAATCAGTAGTATTAAATAGTATAGTGGGACAAAGGCTTGATGTTGTTGTTGTATTAAATAGTATCAATATCTATAATAATAACAATAATAATCTAATGGTAGGAGCAGTAGAATAATACAATAACAATAAATTCATACAATAATAATAAATTTGTTCAATAATAAGAACATTGTCTCAAAAATATGCATTTCAGTAGTTACATTAAACAAGTAAGAAGTTATGACTATCATAATATTTTTTAATATTGTATTAGTAATAATAAATTATTAGCTCAGTAAATAGCTAGAGTCATTACTCTTTGCCTGTCAGCACAGTAATCATCTCTTTATAACTTTCAATCAGTATAATGTGAATCAGTAGATGATAACATCAAATCACAATATTTAATAGAAAGCTCGTCGGCTCACCATCCTATATAAGTCAATCAGCCTTCAACCAACGACTCAATCAGTCTTTTACACAAACAATAGTATTATAGTATTATAATAATAATTTTAATTATATATGCACATTTCTTTGTAATGCATTACACTAAATTAAACATAATTAAGCTTAATAGATAAGATGCAAGATGTCATAATAATAAACAATAAAGAATCATATTAGGAAAAAATACACAATTTTATAAAATTATCAAAATAAAAGAAATTATATAATATGTTGTTTTAAGACTTTCATTGTAATATACTAGTATTTTTAGATGTCAAAATAAATTTTGGGTTTATAAAAATCATTGTATTTTCAAAATCATCTGATGAAAAATCTCAAATAAATATTCATAATACTTATAATTATGATATCTATAACATACAAAAAGTTACGCTATGAAAGTTGCAAAGTTATTAACCTTTTTTGGTAAACAAAATACAAGTTTGATTAGAATAATACCAAAAATATAAAATCTTTGAAATTAGAAATATTTTAAAGGTTCCTTACAACAAGACAAACAAATATCTCAACTAGCTTAACTAACAAAAATCACTCCACGACCTCCAAATCTCAAGTTTCTTTTTCTCTCTCCTCTAAATTCTCTCTTATCTTTTATTTGCCTAAAAGCTTCTCGGTTATGCAATCCTCTGAACCCAAGGGAGGTGGGAGAATGAGCCAAGAAGGGGTTGGAATTGATTTGAATTTAAATGAAAGGGATTTTAGTCAATTATGTCAACTTGGATTGATCTGGTCAACCAGATTGACCCAAGGCATGAGTATGGGATCAACATACTTAGCTCGACTCACTGAACCCAAGGGAGGTGGTCTTGGGGCTTGGCTTGGTCAATTTGATCAAGTCAACCTCTTTGACCAAGGTTGGGGTGAAAATCAAGGTCAACAACAACAAGGAATCACATATATGCAGTGAGAAGCATCAATGTTATTGAATTAGTAGTTGCATATCCATATATCTGATAAACAATTAGCGGCGACATAAGTTCTGGACCCTTTATAAAATAACTTATGGAGCACATCTTGTTGTTCTCTATAAACTTTACATGTTGTCCAATAGCTCTATATTTTGCTCCACCTTGTATGATTATATGTCCAAAGTAATGAGATTTTGTTCCAAGCAAGAATGTAAAAAACACGAAGAATAATTAAAGTTGCATGATGATTATGCCATATGCAGTTCAGAATCCTTTTTTCAACCCAATCTAAATAACCATGTCTAAGGCCATCAATAGACCAAGCTAGACGACATATGGAAATCCCATAGCAGCTTGAGGATTATTTTCTCTCATCATTGCCTACTTCATAATGGTAGACACAAGCCCACTTAATGAAAGATAAGGCTTGCCATAGAGGAAAAGGTGGGCTTTGATAACAACTGTCATTGAGTTGGCATAGAACCCTACAGTCATGAAATAGTAAGAAAGCATGAAAAATAAGTCAAATCAGTGGCCCAAGTGATATATGTCTTTGCTAAGTATTTGTTCTTCATTGTTAAAGGCAACCTTTGCTTCAAATGAGGAGATTTGATTAAGTCCAATCTAACGACCTTTCCCAACTAGAATATACTTATGATGAATGATATTTCCTTACCATAATGTCGAGTTGAATTCTGTAAAGATAACCTTAGTTAGGATGATTCCACGAGATGCCTTACTTTTGTCACCTCTAATGGTGAGAAAATGGCTAATTTTTAGAGAGGAGCATGTGAATAATGACAATTAACAAAAAGAACAGATTTAATTAAAATTTTAAGAATGAGCAAATTTTCTAAAATAATTGGCGCATTCAAAATATGCCACATTTTTTCTCGTACGTATTCTGAATACGCCAATTTTTTTAGCGTGTTCAAGTGAAATAAGAGAGAGAAAAAGTTTTTAGGGAGAGAAATAGAAAAAGGTGGAGAGAGATAAAATTCGGCTGCCTCTCTCCTCTATAATATTTAATTATTATGTGGCAAAATGATTTACAAAAAAGATTAAACATAAAAAAAAATTAAAATATTGTATTTAAATTTAAAAGTATAAATTTTTATATCATTTAAGATAATATATTTCAAAAATAAATTTATATAATATTATGAAAACATAGTTGATATAAGTCAAATATTTAAAAATAGTTAAAATATAGTTACAATATTTAAAATACTAATATTTATATTAAAATATTTATATTGACTAAATTATTATTAATTATTATTATAATAATACTAAAATACTATTATTTTGTTAGTTTAAATATAATATAATTGATATTATAGTTCAAAATCATTTTTTAAGAAATATTAATAAATTGTAAATTTTTTCATAAATTTAATTTATTAAATGAATTATAATATACTAATTTTATTTTTTTTAATGGATAATATTAATTTAAATTATATTTATATAATTTTTATACCATTTGATATATTAAACATAGAATAAGCTATTAACATTTAAAAAATAATATATTTTTTATGTAAATTTGCTTATTATTATGTTATAAATAAATATTTTAAAAGTAATTTAATATTATTTTAATAATTTTTATTTTATAGCTAAGTTAAAAAATTAATAAATTTAATTATTTATCTTTTAATAAATTAGATTTTATAAAATAATTTTAAATTTCTTATAAATATTTTTCTTTAAAAAAATAAATTTTAAGTAATAATAATTATATTATATTTTAAAGATATATAATATAAAATTATTTTGATTTTTTTTTTTTTTTAGTTTTATATTAAATATATATTTAAAATATTTATTCAATATTAAATATTTGTTAAAAATATATTTTAAGTAATTCTTAAATATTTAACTATTATTTTAAATATTAAATTATTATTTATTTAATAATTAAAATAATAATTAAATATTTAATAAAACCCCACGGGTATTCCACACACTCTCTCTTTTCACCCACATTTTCTCTTCCCGTCGCTCACACTCTCTCTCTCTCCCTCTCTCCCTCTCTCCCTCTCTCCTCTCATTTTCTCTCTCTATTGAATACGTCTATTTATATGGCGTATTGGCTCCTTTTTAAAATTTTAATTAAATATGCTCCTTTTGTTAATTGTCATTATTGAGGTGCTCCTCTCTAAAAATTTGCCATAAAAAATCCTGTAAAATAGAACTAGATGCCTATATTGGAAGCAGACCTTTAGTGATGTAGCCAAAACCTTTTGTCCAATTTGTCACAAAACTTATTTATTGTTTTGACATGACCCATTCCAAGGATGAATGACTTCCTATAAAAATGTACCCACATGCACCAAGAATGGTTGGTGGGCGTGGTCCATGGTCTTCATTGAATTCCTCAAAAATATTTCTCATTTTCAAAGCTTCTTCCCAATAGTTATCCTGGTTCATATTAATTACCTGAATAGCCTCCCCTCTGCTAAAGACAACTACATGGTTTTGATTTTCTTGCTCACCTTCACCAATCTTTGTTGCTACAAGTAATTTGATGCAGTAGATTTCCTAATCAGTACCAACAACTTGGCATTGCAAGTTTATTTCTTTGCCCTCGTCATTCACATCTTTCCTTTTGTTGATATGCTTATCCTTGAAAGAAGCTTGTGCATCAATTATTGAACACTCGCTCTTCTTTTCCTCAATTATTTGCATCTTCAACTTTTTCACCCTAGGATCACCACCACCCTAACATCTTTCTTCCTCCTTCAGTGTAGTAGTTTTCATGATCCCTCCATGTTTCCCCCACGTATCGAGGGTGGGACTCCCGCCTTTATTCCATCTGCTTCACATGACTCGATCCCCATGGCTCAGCATGTCCTCCTCCTTCGAATGTCCACTCTCTTTGCCCAAAAATTCTCCTATAATGGTCGACCACTCCAACACCTCCAAAATAAGACTCCCTTCATGCTGTCCCCCCATCTAAAAATCCTAATCCCCCCTTCTCAGAGCCTTAGGAGGTGGCTCTTGATAAAATGAGCTCTTTTTGTCGAACTCTTTTCTTTTAATCTCTTTCCCTTTAGATTCGACCAAGAGAATCTCAATCAAATTTTTATAAGAGAGAGCAATTAAATCCATCGGTGGGGTTTTGAATTACATCTTCATGAGCTTCCTCATCATCTCCTTCATAATTTACGTTCCCTTTAGTTTAGCCTTAGGAATCACCAATGAAGCTTTCGTCTACACTTTGATCATTTTCTTCATCAAATCTTTCAAATTCTAACACCTTCTTTCTATAGCTGAAATACATTCATTCATCAATCCCACATTTGCTCGTAGTTGCCCTACTTTCCATTCCAACTTTTCTTCCAACACCTCAATTCTTCTTCCAACCATCGGTACTTGTATAAAGGCTTTAACAGCAGAAATCAACAACTTTGATGCGAACCTGACCTCCAAACAAAAAAAATCAACAATTAGAGAGGAAAACTCAGCAGAAATCAGTAAGGAAAGCTTAATATTTTGGTCCAGGACACGACTTTAATGCCAATTTAATACACCTTGGTATTAATAATAACCAATGAACAAGAGAAATTAAGCATAAAACATATTTTCTCATTGCTAGGAAATTAAATAACAAAAGCAAGATATAATGGTCCTCTTTCAAGAGGATGACCTTCTCTCCCAAACCCTAAACATCGCTAGGATCCCTCACACAAAGAAAACTACAACACTCAAAATAAAATCTGCATAAACCTAAAATAAACCCTACCATGGACTTAAATAAGCATCCTCCCTCCCTCTAAAATTAGCATCCTTCCTAATATATTTTCCTCTATAATTTGAAAATTAATTCAATTAGGAAAAGCTTCAATGAGGAAAAAAAATCAATTAGGAAAGGATTTCCTAATTGATTTTCTCCTAATATAATTTAGCAAACCTTCCTAAATAATTAAACATGATATTCCTAAATAATTAAATACTTCTTAAATAGTATAAACATAATTTAGGAAATCTTCCTAAATAATTAAACATGATTTCGAAAACCTTTCTAAACAATATAAAAATAATTAGAAAACCTTCCTAAACAATTCTCCCTTAATCAAGAACCTTCCTAAACAACTACCCTTGATTAGGAACCTTCTAATTTTTTTCCCATGGCCCCTATAAGGTGGGCCACCTTGGCGTATCATCAGCCATGCAAATGACCCCTATTAATAAGTATGCAGGGTTTTGGTTTTGGAATTGGTATACGCCTTCTATCCGCTTATATGCATGTTGCAAATTTGGTGACATTATTCAGCAGAGCATTGGACTTCATCTATCATGCATTGGCAATGCAGTTCATCTATTTTCATCTCCCCAGTGTTCTCATTTTTTCTTCAACATTAAACTTGTAAGAATGTACTTCTGCCAAAAAATATGTCATACGATGCATTATGATCCCTCCATCTGTCATTTTTAAGTGAGTTGATTTATATAATGTGATAGCCTGGTTTCGAGAATTTATTGCCTCGTTTAGTTAGTGGTCCACAGCTACTGACTTTCCTGCTTTTGCTTGCAGGTGAATCATAACATGAATTTTTGGTTCATTTGCTACCTTATACATGTAGATTGTCATTCATTAATGAATCTCCTATAGTGGCTTGTAAGTGCCTGCATTCATCACAAGCTCCTTATGTATTTTGCTGCGCTCTTTAGTGCATGCTTCTGAATGACATGTTGCTTGTTCACAAGGGATCATTCATCCTTGCAATATATCTACTATTGTGGTATGTAGGTGAGGTATGTAGGTGAACTACATTCGTCATAGTCCTTTTGCATAGTTATTGTAGGTAGTTGGTATATGATGAGTCTTCTACAACTTCTTGTAGGTTCTTTCCTTTGTTGCATATCATATGTCTTTACTTGTAGTGGATTAATGTATTTACCTACCATTGACTGATTATTGATTGCAAGGGTGTTGTAGCATATATTATTTTTTGTTGATTATCATTGATGTGCATACGAGAAAATTTTTCATCTTTTACGGTAAGCATTTGCATTCTCCACGATCTTTTATTTCATGCCTATAGAAGATCCACCATACTTGCAACACATTCACTATCATTGCTTGTCGATAGGCTCATTATATGTATCACAATCTTTCTACTATTATGAGTGGAGAAGTTGTGCTGAAAATAGATCTTCTAGTGCTACTCGTAGGCACTCACATTTACCGCCATTCTTCCTGCATTTGCTTGTAGACCATATAACGACTAATAGGGGCTTGCACTTATGATAGTCCTTCCACAACTTATCTTCTATCATTACTTGCATGTAAATTTATGTATATATTTGTAAGCCTATGTTGATTGCTGGGTAAGTCCCATACACTATAGATTTCCCCACATACATTCGTTGGTAACTTACTATGCTTATCGTATGCTGGCTTTTAGTATTCATGGTTAACTACTGCACTTATCTATGAACTGACTACCATTGGTCTGAGGGCCATTATAATATCTGTTGCATATTTCTGATAAGCTCTACAAACTTTCCCTTCTATCTGTAGACTTGATGTTGTATGCATGGCCGATCTCCTACAACAATTCATAGGACCTTACATGTATTACAAGCGTGTTGTCCTCTGCTTGTAGGTAGTGTATTCATTTGTTTGCAAGTTGAGATCAACCGCATGGAGATTATTGCATTCATTGCAAATCTTCAGTTGTCACTTACAAGTAATCTATTGTATACACCATAAGCCTTTTGTTATGTCGGTAGATGATTTGTCATTGAAATTATCATCGCTTTATGCTAGCATTTACATATTAACTGGTATACTTGCAATATTCATTAAAAGTTTACATTGTTACTTATGAACAAGTCAATATCTCTTTTGTTCATTCACTTATAAACAAATCATGTTCATTAAAATTTCAGCATAAGTCATTTGCTTGTTTATTTGAATGATAGAGATTATGAGTTAGCATTTGAATTTAAATTTAATATTATGTATCTTTCAATTTATTGTATGGTTTCATGTTGTCCATTTAAGTCCACTTTGGTTCATTCAAGTTCAAATCCCTTGCTATTTATTGTTAATGGGGTTTGGTGCCTCCCGGATTTCATTCCTGAAGGTGTCAGGAATGTCATTAGTGGTATCACTATTCTGGAGCAACCGGATATTCTCCTAGATGGCTCCAACTCCCCATCTCTTCAGAACTTTATTGTCACGACCCAACCCGACCGGGACGGATCCCGCTCGCATCGGGTCGTGATCCAGATTCAGACTGACTGAACTGATTCTAGGATCTGGCTTTGGAATTTATTTCAAAACTTTCTTCCAAACATACAGACAGAAATAGACGCACACACAGAGCTACTATAAACATCAAATGCAGCGGAACAGATCATCTATCTTTTTCTTTTTTTTCTTCCTCAAAAGAATCATATACAAATACAGCTCATGACTTTTAGACAGAAGGAAAAGCAGAACATAAAAGCCATGACTGTACAAAAATCAAAAGTACAAAATACATACGGATCAGACTCTGAACTCCTACTCCAAGACTTCCTTCCCTTTCCCAGAACCTGAAAACCACGCAAAAAATAAGGATGAGCTACAACAGCTCAACAAGACATCAAACCTCCAATCAGAATCCTTAGAATCCACATCAAACATATCAGGCAAAATCCATACATAAATCAGATAAACAGAATCGTCTATCAAATCAGAACAGAATAGAAATCACAGAAATCATAATTCCAGAAATTGAATCAGAACAGAATCATACGGATCAGATCAAATCAGAACAGAACAGAATCATACATATCAGATCAAATCAGAACAGAACAGAATCATATCAGAATCAGATCAAATCATATCAAAATCGTATCAGAACATATCAATTCAGAACATATCAAATCAGAACAGATCAAATCAGAACAAATATTTCAGAACAGATCTTCCTTCCAGATTTCAGAACTTCCCCTTATATCTCCCTTGTGCATACAGCACCAGAACTTCCCCTTATAGCTCCATTGTGCATACAGCACCAGAACTTCCCCTTATAGCTCCCAATTGTGCTCATAGCACAAGAACAGAACAGATATACAGAATTTTAGAACTTCACAGAACTTCCCCTTATAGCTCCCTTGTGCTTACAGCACCTTCCCCTTATGGCTCCCAATAGCATATGAATAATTAATTCAATTCAGAACAAATCCGAAGAAATTCAGAAATTGTACGAAAATCCGGCGGCATAACGGCAGTATACGGAATTTACACAAAATTCATAGATTCAAAAATTTACCAAATAACCACAGAGCATTCACAACAACATCATAAGACTTTCATTCTACTGCCCAGACAATTTCAGACATCATCAGAAATTACAGTCAAAAGAAAGTAGAGGTAGACCTAAAAAGACTTGGTTAGAAAATATTAGAAATGATCTTTCTTTATTAGATTTAGATGAGAATTTGACTTTTAACCGGACACAATGGCAAAAAATGATTCGTGTAGCCGACCCCACGTAGTGGGACAAAGGCTTGATGTTGTTGTTGTATTATAATATTTCAATATAATAAGTATTTATTACATCATCCGGTTTGACCCCGGTCGAACAATTGAACTACTAACCTCTCATTCCGATTCATTGTTCGGTCTAGTTTTCAAAGCCTTGGTTACAAGCATGTTCTTTTATTTTGATCCTCTTAATATGGTTGCCTGGTGAGTTGTTGGTCATATTTTGAAGTATCCTTGTGATATGATGGAAGCTTGCAGAGCATTGACGTTCTGGTGGATGGGAGATTTGATGGCTTTGCTTGCATAATAGATCTTCTTGGCATGAAATTAATTTGGTCCTTCAATTCAAATTTCTCAAGCCTTTGTTCCATTACCCTCTCCCATATTTTCATTGTATGATTCTTTTATAGTTAGCATAATTTTGAACATCATCATAGTTCTTATATCATGCCAAGAAGATCTATAACTAATATGATATGAAGCAAATAATAAAAATACCAATATACTCTTGAGCATCTTGATGACCATGAAAGGAGACCTATAGCCAATTCCTAGACAACGAGTTGGTAAAGCAACTTAATACATAAATCACACAATTATGATATGTCTATATGGATGAAAAATATCTTTAACGAATACCAACTCCAATGGATTAATGGTCAATGCACGGAATCTAATGAGTGTGAATTTTCAAATTTTTTCTTCATCTAATTCTTCAAGGGCTAGGTATGAAATGTAGCTATAAGATATGATTTCAGTTACTTTCTAAATGTGTAATATACATTATAAATAGTTTCTTTACATATGGAGAAGATTCAATTTAGCTTAATTATAGTGTTCATCAAATTTTAAGCCTTACTATTCATGTATGGCCAATTTAATCCAAGGGTATCACGTTGCCCCAATTTTATACATCGACCATATAAAATTGAGCAAACATAGTCGCTCATGTTGTAATTGTAATATAAAATTGATCCCAATTTAGTCCAATTTTATAAAATTACTCACAATTTAGTTCCAAAGGGATCATTTTGGATCAGTTTTGTATAGCCGAGGGACTAAATTGGAGTAATGTTATACTCTGAGACTAAAATGACTATACGAATAATCGAGGGACTATTTTGAAATTTAACCTGATTAATAAACTTAACCTTTACCATGAAGCTTATCTAAAAGACTTGGACTAAGTAATGGGCGGGCCTTGGAATCTTTTTTTTGCATCACTGAAGAACTATCCTCTTGAAACTCATCTTTAGGTTGCAACAACTCCAAGCTTGCTTAACCACTATTTAATAATCTTCATGATTGCTACACACTCGATGAATCCGTCAAATACTTAGCAAATAATTAGATGACATCAAACAATATTTGCTTCAAATCACCGATGAGCTAATCATGGGCATATGATAGAAACTTAGGGTATGGAGTCAACACTTTCTTCCTGCTGGCTTAGTTATTTGTTTATATTCATGTTAGATGGCTCTTTATCTTTATTATGCTGTGAATGTGGTGTGTGTGTCTTGCTTATTTCTATAAGTAAACCAGATGAGCTGTTTGTTCACCCCTCTTAGTGAAGGATGGTTTTTTATTGAGCTTAAGTTGCTAGTGGTTTTCTGTATCCTTTTAATCCCCGGATTGTGAGAAGATAAAAATGAATCCTAAATTTCAAAGCAAAAGCTCTATCTGGCCTATTTACTTATAACAACTTTTGTTCTTTTATCATATGATAAATAAAGGAAAGTACCTGTAGAAATTGTAAGATGCTGCTGCTGTAGGTTTGCTTTTAATTTATTAATTGTGTGATCTTTTGTTTTAATCAGGCTGTGTTTTTTTTTTCTCCTTTCTGATTGATTTGTTCATGAATAGATTTTTTTTTTGTTTGGGGCAGCTTACGAATTTTTGTTTTTGCTGTTAAAAGCTACTTTTTCTACGGCTTTTTCTGTTATGGTTTTCCAACAGCAGCCTTTCTAAAAAGAATATTTTGAAAAAGCAGTAAAAAAAGCTGTCATCCATACCACAAATTTTTTTTTTTTGGTTTCTTATCCTGCCCAAAAAAAAAAAAAGAAGTTATCTCAAGCGAGTCTGTATGTATATTGCAGGTCTTCTACTAAAGCTTGAGAAACGAATTGCTGAAATCCCAATTGATTCCAAAGAACTTGGCTTTACTCGACCTGGACACTATATCTATGAGTTCCTCTCTGATTTGAATATCACAAATGAGACAGCAAATATGCTAATTGATACAATTGAAAATGCTTCATTGCTTCTTGAGGAAGGTAACTTTAATTCATTTTATTTCTCACCTTCATCTTTTTCTGTCTTTTTATTTCTGTTAAGGGTTATTTGGGATGATTGTAGTTGCTTGTAAAAAAATGTTGAATTGTTGTGAGAAAAGATATATTTTGAAAGCTGTTATAGGTATTATTAATATTTTTCTTTTAAAAAAGCACTGCAATAATTTTTTTTTTCAGCTACCATTCTCTATGATATCTAGTTATAAAAGGCCATTTCTCACTATATAAATAATAATAAAAAAAGCTGTAACAAAAAAGAACTGTGTTAGTTATTTGCAAAACAAAGCTATGACAGGCTTTCCCAAATACCTTCCAGTTTCATAGCAGCTGCTCCTTATAGTAGCTCTCCTGATTTCTCAAAAGCTTCATGCATATCCCTTCTGGTGGTAACTCTTGTAAACTTTTGGATTTTGACATTTACTAGGCATCACATCTCAGGAAGGAGTGCAAAGACAATCTAACACAGCTTGCAGATTAGAGAGCATCGGAAACATTCTTAAAATTGTATTCAGGGATGGTGGTAAAAGTCATGCACGCTTTTATAGTGTAAGTTAAGTTTTTCCGGGAACAAGCATACGTAGTAAACTTCGATACATTAATTGATTCTCAGGTGGATGAGCAAAATGAGTTTGATGCAATTTCGTTTTGTTATTTCTTCAATCTTATGTAAATGTTTCTCCTGATAAGGTTATATTTTCTTTCCCTTTGTTTTTAAGTTCCATGTGCAGGAGTCCCAATCAATTACTTCAGATTCCCTGAAAGGTACTGGTTTTACTTCCAATCTCTTAATTTAAATGCATTTAAAATTTTTCATCGTCAATTGTTGATATTGGAGTTGCTCTGCATGTTTTAATTTACACACTTTTCTAAAAGGTGATGACTATTTCTAATGGAATTTTGAATATGAATATGATGCCAAAGAATTGGAGGAGAAGTATTTTTGTACAAATATTGAAGAACAAAATATATATTCAATACACTGAACATATAGTAATCAAACTTTGAGTTATACATTGAAGTTATTAGAGAAAATAATGGAACCTAGAGTTATAAAATTTACGTCTTTTTATGCTTGAAAGATTTTTATAGTTACGATCATTAATGAAAAAATATAGAGAGCATAGAAATGATCTTCATATAATTTTTAATAAACTTAGTTAGGCATATGGTTCAGTTTAATGAGAATTAATTTGGTGCATATTAATAAAAATTTGTGCTAAAGGTCTGCTAAAGTTATTTTGTATACGTATGATTTAGAACTGGTTAGTATTAGAAACAGTTATTGAATGACCAAACTAATGTCATTTATTTTAGGATTACACAAAATATTAACATTGTGAACATATCTTTTTGTATTGGTTATAAACTTGTTTAAAAAAATATTCAAAGTGAGACTGTTAACAAAAAAATGCCAATATCTTGATATTAGTTCAAGTTGCCTATTTAAATCAATTTAAGGTTGTCTTCGATGACCATCTGATGCTATCAAGAATTTATGTACTTTTTATTTTATTTGAACAACAGTATATTTTGTTTTCTATTTTATTTTCTTTTGTTGATATTTGTGAGCATATTTGCTATTAACCTGCGGGTTTATTCGGAAATCCTGCGGGCTCTTTCCAACCTTCTTTTCTTATCCCCTCCGGAAATCCTGCGAGCTCTTTCCACCCTTTCTTCTCGGGCTTCTAATCTCTTCGTCTCTCCGCAAGTGCCACTCCATCTGTATCCTTCTTCTCAACAGTGAAGCAACTTTAGGGTGTCGTGTCTTGGTTGATTTGGAAGCATTTGGGACAGTCTTGCAGTGGTAGACCATCGGTTTGCTAGTTCTATGTACTTTACTTATTTATCCTACAAAGTCGATGCATGTGAGGAACCCGCTCTGACGGTTGTCTGAGGATAGCGTTTTTTTTTATTTCTTTAAAATCTCCTAGTATCTTTTGTTGTGTTTGTCAAGTTTTGGGTCGTTTGCGTTTATTTAATTAAATTTGTTTTAAGTTCTACTCATTGTGTCAGTTTTCTTCTTGTGTGTCTTTTGTGATCAAGAGATATAAGTTCCCTATATCCCTTGTCTATATCACCATCATTCATGGAAACTTGAACAATTCAATCCCTTGCTTGGACCTATAATTTCTCTAAAAATGTTCCAAGCATTACATGTCAGTAACTTCAATTTCTATTTCAATCATTTTTTATCATTCTGTAGGATTCTTTCTTAGTTTAGTTTAGCCAAAAACTCCAATTTCAATCTTAACCTAGGTTACACGATCTCATTAGACTTAGAAGTGGTCATAGGAGGAAATTATCACTCAATTTGGTTTTGGCCTTAGCCTCCCCTAGGGTAGACCTCTTCTTGCGCTTTACCCTAATTATTCCCAATGAACATAGTTAGTGGTGTAAGCCTTTAATATCTTCCTTTTTGATTTATTAATTTGTTTGTACAATGTAATCAACCATGTGGTTTCTCGAGTTTGATATTTGGGGTCTAGTTTGACCAATGGTCAAACTAACCCCAACCCTTTGAACCCTTAGTGCGTTTGGTGATTTCCAATCAATTGCTCTAACAACTTACCAAACCTGATCCATAGAATTTAGTTCATCAGCCATAGATTATTTGGCCATGCTTTAGTAAAAAAAAGAAAAAAGAGAGGAAAACCATAGATTTTTTGGCCATCGTTGACTCTTAGAGTTGGCTAGATCTTTTTTGAACCCTAGCATGACCCAATAAAATCCTATTAGGCCAATATCAACCTATGTCGTATAACGGTAAGAATTGCTTATAGGAAACCAATTGAATAGAGCCTAAAAGGTGGATGGTAACCTAATAAAGGCAAATTGACCTTTGGTGAAGTTCTATTGGACCTTTGACCCAATTAAACTTAAATTGACGTTTTTGACCATATAGGATCAATTCAATCAAATTGATCAAATTAATTGAGCTAATTTCCTTACAAGTGCTTTAATAAATCAACCATAAATGCATTGGTGACAGTTGGCCCTTTAATAGGCCTATTAGCTTAGTCACATTTAACCATATTTGCTTCTTAAGGTTTATTAGATCAATTTGATACATTTGACTAGCTTGAGCCCAATTATTATTTGAAAATCATTTCAAATTAATTAATCATATATGCATTGATCTCATTTGACCTTTGACCAAGTCTAATTTGGCTAATTTTCCCATTTGCCCCAAAATTGACCAAGATGGACCATATTAACTTAATTGGCCAGTTTGACAAGTTTTCCATCCCAGTGATAGATGAGCTATTGGATGAGCCGAGTTGGGCAGTTATATTCACCAAAATAGACCTGAAGTCAGAGTACCATCAGATCTGACTGAAGGAGGACGTGCCAAAGCCTGCTTTTATAACGCATGAGGGACACTGAGTTCTTGATGTTAGGGTACTTGACAGAAAAGTTTCCCATCCCAGTGATAGATGAGTTATTGGATGAGTTGAGTGGGTCAGTTTTTTCACCAAGATAGATTTGAAGTCAGGGCACCATCAAATCTGAATGAAAAAGGACGTGCCAAAGACTGCTTTCAGAACGCATGAGGGATACTATAAGTTCCTGATGATGTTGTTTGGCCTCACTAATGCCCAACCACTTTCCATTCCCTCATGAACAGGGTATTCCAACCCTACCTTAGGAGTTTTGTGTTGGTTTTCCTTGATGTCATTTTGGTGTACAACAGGTCAGAGGAGGAACACTTGGAGCATTTAAAGGCGGTCTTAGAGCTGTTACAGGAGTAGCAGCCGAGGGCCAATTTGAAGAAATGCTGCTTTGCACAGGCCAGTGTGGAGTTCTTATGACATGTAATATATGTGGAGGGTGTGGCTGCTGATCAGAAGAAGATTGAGGCTATGTTGAGATGGCCACTTCCCAAGAATTTCAGGGAGCTGAGGGGATTTCTAATATTGACAAGCTACTACAAAAGGTTAATGAGGGGCTATAGCACCATCGCCTGGCCATTGACGAAACAATTGAAGAAGGATAGATTCTTGTGGGGGTAGGCGATCACAATAGCTTTTGAGAGGTTGAAGAAGGCCATGACCACCGTATTGGTCTTGGCCCTACCAGATTTCACTCAGATTTTTATAGTAGAGACGGATGCCTTAGGGTTTGGATTGAGTGCAGTACTCATGTAGAACCACTGACCCATCGCTTATTTCAACAAGGTGTTGATAGCTAGAGCTGGGCTGAAGTTAATCTCAATGGGCTAAAATGGACAATTCAAGATCAACTCAATTTACATCATGTGGTTAAATTAGATGAAGCTTATCGAATGTCTTTGAAAATTGAAAAACAACATTTGAGGGGAAGCAGTAAAATCACTGAAACATATAAACGAAGGCAAACAAGTGGGTCTAAAACTCAAACTTCTGTGGGGACTTCGAGTGCAAAAGTTAAAACTGTTGAAAGTCAAAATCAAGAAAAAGGAAAAGTGGTAGCAGGAAATAAACCGTCTGAACAATCTAGGCAAATTGGACCTTGTTACAAATGTGGGTTATATGGTCACTTGTCAGCTACTTGCAGAAAGAATAATCCTCCACGAACTAATTTCATAGAAGGTGAAAATGAGATAGAAGAAGAGGAGGAGAATGAAACAGAATCTGAAAATGAAGCTGAGTTAGAAAAATTTGACTTAGAAGGTGATGAAGGAGAACCATTGTTAGTAATTCGACAAGTCTTAACTGCTCAAACTGAAAAGGAAGATAAATGGCTTAGGAGGAACATTTTTAGAACTACCTGTACTGTTGAAGGAAAAGTTTGCACTTTAATGATTGATAGTGGAAGTTCAGGAAACTTTGTATCACAACATATGGTGAAGAAATTAAAGCTGAAAACGAAACCTCTTGATAAGTCGTATAAGATCTCTTGGTTTAAAGAGGGAAGTGAGGTTCCTATAAATAAACAATGCACTGTGAACTTAACGATTGGAGGAACTTATAAAGATCA
Organism: Dendrobium catenatum; assembly: GCF_001605985.2. Taxonomy (NCBI): domain Eukaryota; kingdom Viridiplantae; phylum Streptophyta; class Magnoliopsida; order Asparagales; family Orchidaceae; genus Dendrobium; species Dendrobium catenatum. Next base: position 560,089 of record NW_021319854.1, on the reverse strand, counting down.
AATTGTTTATGATGTTGTGCCTTTGGAAGTATGTCACATCCTTTTAGGTCGTCCTTGGCAGTATGATCATAAAACCATCCACATGGGAGCCTTAACAAGAGGGTGAGACATCAATTCCCATCTTTCCACATTAAGGATAAAGTGATTCTTTGGAAGCGGGGTATTGATATAAACAGACTGGTCCCTCTTGGACCGGCCCAACCTTGGGTCGGCCCACTTATTACTTGCCGCCAGCCTCAAATCCCCTCTATTTGGGTGGGTCCACTTCCTAAATGATTATAAAGAAGGGTTGTTTAGTCCTTTTGCATTATTTTGTTATTTTCTTTAAGTAGAAGTTTGTATTAGGGTTAGGGCATCTTTTTGGTGGCTGATATCTATTTTGGTGTTTGGCATTCTTGGGCTCTAGCAACCTCTAGAGAATTGGGATAGATAGATCCTCTTGAATATGGGATCAATTGTATCTTTGCATTTTTCCTATTCCTTTCATCCAATAATACAAAAACATCTACTGTTTTCTAGTTATTCTTGGAATTTGGTGGCGTTTCCTCTTTGATTCTCCAAGATTGATACATAATGCTTGAAATCTACAAACGTTTCCTATCATATAGCATGCTCACATTCCCGCAGAGAAGGCAACTCCTGAATTTTCTGAAACACCCCTCTCGATATTGTTATAGGGATGGCTGAACCATATCTGGCGCTTCTATCTTCTCCCCTTAATTTTCTCCTTTCAAACTTTACACCACAAAAAATCACTCTTTCACCCTTTCCCCTCCTTGGAAGTGGCTCCAAATTTGGCATCTCCTCTTCATCCCGCAACATTTCTACCTCTTTGTTTTTCCCTCCTTATCGGATTAGGATTTCCTCCACTCCCTTAGCCGCCGACAGCTCCCCCCGTCTCCGACGATGCTTGAAACTCGAGCATCTTTCTTTTCATTTCCTCCATGATGGCAAACTTCTCATCGATCTTCTTATGGATGGCTGAAAATTGCTTTTTAAAATCTAAAATATTTTCTATAAAATTGGATTTCATTTGTCTAATCTCCCCTCCCGACACTTCTTCCTTTCTTCCCACCATAGGTACTCGGATTTAATATCTGATACCAATTTGATCGGAAGTAGATACAATTTCCTCGAAATCAACGAACGAAAGTAAGAAATTAAGAAGAACACACCAAAAGTCTTTTTATTGTTAAATATATGAAAGAAACAACAAGTTACAATTGAATTTTCAATTGGAGAGGAAGATTCGGCTTGCCCAAATCCCTAGCTGGCGGCTAGAACCCTCACAACCTAAGAAATTCTAATTTCAGCAAACTCAAAACATAGTCTTAAAATCACGCTTTAAATATTGTTAGCCTTAAATAAGCTTCCATAATTTCCTCCAAATACAGCCCCCTTTCCTTGAAAATTATCCTCTTAAATTTGAATTCAAATTAGATTTATTTCTTTAATTAATTCCCTCTCAATTATAATTAAAATTTTTCTAAGCAATCCCCCTTAATTCCTCCTTTTTCCCTAAATAATCCCCTCTTAAAATTTTGAATTCAAATTAAATCTCTTACCCTAAATAATTTTCTCCCAATTGTAATTAAAATATTCCTAAACAATTCCCCTTTGATTAAGAACCTTCCTAAACAACTTCCTCTTGATTAAGAAACTTCCTAATTCCCTTTCAATCAAATCAGCAGGTCCATCATAACTTTAAAGTCAATTTAGAAAAAAATTTCTTAAAGGTTTGCCTCTCTTAAGCCACTTTTTGATTGAAAATTATTCATTATGTATCTTATAACTAGCCAACAAGCAAAGCCTCCAAATCTTAGTTCACTTTCATAAAATTCATAGATAACTTGCATGCATATCATGTTCCTTAGGATAGAGTTTTTTTATAGGCATGAATTATAATATGCTTAGGTTTCATATTATTACACTAAGAAGTTTTTGTTTTGACCCATATGAGATTGTAAGATAAGTTGAGAGCTTTGATTGCATATAACTAGACCATAACATTCCCTTCCTTTTCATAAGCATTCTTTATATGCTAAAGATTATAAGCCCTTCATCTTTCCAGTCTTTTCTTAGAATTTGTCTTTATAGGATTCCTAATTTTCTTTCCTTAGTTGGAGATCACTAGGCTAGGGCTAGTTCTAGATGATGTAATTCATAGTTGTTGATAGAGTATCTTATGTCAAGGTTGAGTCGACTACCTTTACAACTAAGTGATTTTAAAATTGATAACATGAGATGATGAACTCATGAAGTTTTAAATAGATTATTTTTGCCTTATCCGTAACTTAGAACTTGTCTACCCCTTGAGCCCTTTTATATTTCTTTTGACTTCTTGATGATTCAAAGATTTTCATTCCTCAAGTTTTTTTATGCAAAGAAATAGCCATCTCACTTTGTTATAGTGATTTAGTCTCTCTTGTAGACTAACTCATTCAAAGCATAAATTTCCTAGTAAGATAATAGGCTTTGAATTATTGTCTATCCTTGATGTTAACCCAAACAAATCACGATATAAGAGGATTTCAGTTATCAATTGTTTCTC
>NW_021319854.1:554512-556764 GCF_001605985.2 Dendrobium catenatum | reverse complement strand
GTGGCAAGGGGTACTTGTTCTTGATCGTGACTTTATTCAAATCTCTATAGTCAACACACATACGGAGTGTTCCGTCCTTCTTCTTCACAAACAAAATAGGTGCTCCCAAGGAGAAACACTAGGACGAATAAATCCTCTATCCACTAACTCCTGAAGCTGAACTTTCAACTCAGAAAGTTCCTTCGGTGCCATCCTGTACAGAGCTTTTGATATCAGAGCTGTACCCAGAAAAACATTAATAGAGAACTCCACATCTCTATCCGTTGGTAAACCAACCAACTCCTCAGGAAATACATCAGCATACTCTCATACCACTGGGATATCAGAAACAGAACCAACATCCAGGTTCATGTCCCGCACCGAAGCCAAAAAGACTGGACAACCCTTCTTCCACATTCTTCTCACTTCCAATATAGAAATCAGGCAAGAGAGAACACCTCATAAGCCTTAGAATACACATCTCTCTCCTGACATAAGCAAACTCACTTACTTCTTCAAACAGTCAATCTGGGCCTCATAAAGACTCAGCCAATCCATGCCCAAAATCACGTCATACGAAGAAATCGGCAACAGAATCAAACTTGATTTCCACTTCTTGCCCGTAATATCAATCTCACAAAAATAAAACTTCCGGGCAATCAAATTACTTCCAGCCGGCAAAATCACAGAAAGAGAAACCGGAAGCAAAATCGAATCCAGATGCAAAGCATCAAAACAACTCTCGAAAAGAAATGAGTGATTGGCTCCAGAATCAAACAAAACACGACAGGGCTGATCAGAAATGTAAATCATACATGTCACCACATCCGGAGCATCTCGAACCTCCTGCTGACTCAGACTGTACACTCTTGGCTGAACTGGAGCTGGAGCTGAAGCAACAGAACTATTGGGCTCCCTCTGACTAACAGTAGGTGGTCTCCGTGCAACAGAACTCGAACCACCACCTCTACCAGAAAATCCCTCAGTCACAGGGCGTGGAGGAACAGTCCTCGGTCTTCCTGCTAAACTGGCAGGTCTAACAAAGCTCTCAGGTCGAAACTCAGATCGTCGATCAAATCCACCCTGTGGACACTCTGCAATCCGATGTCCTGGCTGACCACATCTGAAGTACTGACCAGTCATCCTGTAGCACTGGCCAAAATGTCGTCATCCACAACTCTGGCACACAGGTGCCCCACTAACAAATCCAGAACTAGTCGTACTGGGCGTGGCAGTACCAGCAAATCCTGACTGTCCACTCCTCCTGGAGTCTCCAGAACCAGAAACAAATCTCCTCTTACTAGAGGAACTACTGCTCGAATCACCCCCAAACCTCTTCCTACTCGCAGTCCACCGCTGCTGAGTAGCCATCAGATCGTTCTCTATCAGATGAGCTCTCTCCACAAGCTCAGAAAAATCAGAAATATGAAATGGTACCAGGGGCTGCCTCAGACTGTCTCGTAGTCCCCTCAAAAATTGATAGCACTTCTCAACAGAAGTACTCACCAGCTACAGAGCATATCGGGCTAAGGCAGTAAACTCTGCCTCGTACTGCATCACCGTCTTGCTCCCTTGAACCAGCCTCAGAAAACTCTCATGCATCTGTTGCACGGCAGATGGGGGAACAAACCAAGATCGGAATACCTCAGAAAATTCTTCCCAAGAAATCAAAGAGTTTAACCTGCCCTGAAACTTGGCCTCCTGCTGGCCTACCCACCAATGCTCAGCTTCCCCATCTAACAAAAAAATTGCCAAAGGTACTTTCCTATCTAACGGACACTGCATGCCGTCAAAAATCTTTTCTAACCTCCTCAGCCATTCCTCAGCTGCTCTGGGCTCAACAGCGCCCTCAAACCTCGGTGGTTTCAATCTCAAAAACATCTGCAGATGTCTATCAATATTCTCAGATCGAACAGTAGAGGCTCTACTGTGAGTCTCACTCATCATCTGAGCAACCAATGTAGAAAACTGGGAAAGTGTATCTGCACCAACCATTGGGGCTGTACTACCCACCGGTGCTGCCTAACTGGCACTCTGACCGTCTGTCATATCGGGGTCTGGCAGATCCATACAGAAAATCCAGAAAATCCAGAAAACTAATCACAAAAACAACATAATAAAAATCCGGACAAACCAAAACTACCCCAAACAGACTCAGATCACTTCCTATAACTCTGTCTTACAATCCAAATTCCAAAATCATTGCTCTGATACCACTAAAGCTTGTCACGACCCAACCCGACCGGGACGGATCCCGCTCGCATCGGGTCGTG